>NC_056674.1:21025000-21150000 GCF_018350195.1 Panthera tigris
AGACCTCTCCAAGCTCTGCTTGGATTCTCCTTCCTTGCACTAGAAACTCTGGAAACTCTCCAGGAAGTAACTTCAGCTATTGTAGAGGTCACCTCATTTGTCTTTATCTCTTCAGGATTGCTATCTTGAGCTGCTGATGGTCCAGTGTCTAAAATCCATAATTTCATACAGTTTTTCCAGTTAAAAATTTATTTAAAGCAGGAGAGCAAATTTGGTTCCTTGTTAACTACAACATGTTATTCCATCATCATAAGTGGAAGTTATCTTTATTTTTTAAAGAGATCTTCAGTAATTATATAATTCAAGGTTGATAATTGTCTTCTTTCTTGACATTTAAAAATAGTTTTCCTATTTTCTTCTGGACTCCATCATTCTATAGAGTTAGATGTCAGTCCTACTATTGCATTTTTTAAGGTAATATGTCTTTTTTTCTTTAGATGCTTTTAAGGCTTGTCTTTTTCTTTTTTACTATCAATTGGTTTATGATGCTCTGAGGTATAATGTTCTTTGTATTTATTATGTCTAAGGTTTGCAAAGCTTCTTGAATCTTGATTGGGTATCTTTTTATCAGTATTTGCTCTTAGTAAATTATTTCTTCAAATTATTCTTGGCCATTATCTCTTCAAATGTTACTCTTGTACCTTTCCATCTCTTCTCCTTGCATTGTCTTCAATTACATGTATATTCAACCTTTTCACTATACTTTATGTATCCCTTACATTTCCTTGTGGATTTTTCATACATTTTAATCTGTGTGCTTCTTTTTGTGTATGTCTACTGTTCTATATTCCAGTTCATTTGTCCTCTCTTCAGATGTGTCTAATTTGTTTCTACATACTTCTACTGAGTTCTTAATATCAGTAACTAAGTTTGTTCAGATATAGAATTTACATTTTATTCTTTAAAATATATTCAGCTCTCCGAGGAGAACCTCATTTAGTCCATTTTCTTGAACATGCTAATCATAGTTATTTTAGAACCAATATCTAATAACCCTAAACATATTGAGATGTTTCTATTTGAATACATTCACCCCTCTTTTTCTTGTTTCTTTGTGCTTGATAATTTTTTATTTTATGACAGACATACTTTCTGAAATATTATAGAATCTTTGAGTGATTATCTTCTTCTGGAGGCAGAGTGTAGCATATCACCTTGATCCAATCTAGAATTGAACTAAATATTTTCTGGGTTTCAGACTTTGTAAGGCTAATTTTATTTCTGGTTTGTCATCCAGATATCCCAACTTAAAGCCTGAATATTTACCAGGGTCCTACCTCATTGTTAAGTTTTGAACTTCAATTTTTGTATCTTCAGGATGGTAAGATTATGACAAGATGCCCTCAGCTATATTCCTACGTTTTTCTTGGTTTCAGGGAACATAATCCCACAAAGTTTTGGAATCAACAAATACCTCAAGGACAAAACTGGTGCAGAGTGCTAGGCACATGTCTCTATGACTTCCTATTTTCTGGGAACTTGGCCAATTTGGTGTAGCTACAGTGATGGTTCTGAACTCAAATTTTTGTCTCCTTAGCCCTGTGACATAAGAAGAAATCAAGATATTGCCTCGTAGACATCTTTCTCTTTGTAGCCTAGAATTGGTAAATATTCCAAGGGAAAAATCAGTAAGTGGAATACTGGACTCACTTTTATGGCCCTCCCTTCTTTCCAAGATTATGACTCCTCAATCCTGACTACTTCAGTAGCTCTTTGATTCTTTCTTTCTTCTTTTTTAAGAGAGAGAGAGAGAGAGAGAGAGAGCAGAAGAAAGGGGCAGAGGGAGAGAGACAGAGAATCTTAAGCAGGTTCTTTTAGTGTGGATCCTGATGTAGGACTCAATCTCACCACTCTGGGATCATGACCTGAACGTAAATCGAGAGTTTGTTGCTCAACCGACTGAGCCACCCAGGTGTCCCACTATTTGATTCTTTAACTGATATTTCTTTCTGTAATTATCTAGATTTTCTAGTTCAGTGGGACGATCAATGTGATAAAAGCTGCTATATCATAGTCAAAAGGGGACATCTCCTTGAAACTCCATAGTACACCTTGGACTCTAATTTCTTTTCAGTTGAAATAATGAATGTGATATCATGTTATAAACTTAGACGCTGGACCTATGTGAAGAAAGGTCACTCAATCAATCCCATTCATTTCTGTAAGCAGGATTTGTGTCCACTATCCATCTGAGATTGAATTTCAGGTCGTTTAAAACTACAAGAAACAAGAGGTGCCAGTCATTTGGACAGCTACTTCTCTCTCCCATTATTGTATCTAGATTAACTCTTAGCAAAATTTGCTCAAATATACTGATTTGTTATTATTAAAGAGCCTGTTTGTGAGTGCCAAAAAGGCAATTTTTGTTTCATTTTTTTCTTTCAGAATTTAATATATATTGCTGCATTGTATCTGAGACCGAATGATACTTTAGTAATATGTGGGGACAACTTCATCCATCCCTTTGCCACTACCTATCATAAATGTCCTTTTTCTTGATGACTAGTAACTGTACACTGTTCTACCCCAGAACCAATCATTCTGTATCAATATCCCCTGGAACATTTGAGACTGTCTGAAATGCAGCTTCAGTTCTTACTTCTTTCCCTCAAATAAGTCTTCTGGGCCAACACTCTTTAATCTGGGATACTTGGATCCACAGAGGTCTTTAGCAATAGGAACAAGGATTCTTACAGCTATTTTGAGTATTTCAAGATCTTTGATGGAAAATAATGAACTTTCCTAAGAAGTATCTGAAGGATAAAGAAACCATCAAGCGTCAAGTTCTTGTCTTGACGTATATTAATTCGGCCAATGGTGATCATTGCAGGAGGAGCTGCAGCTTTGATAGGCAACTACACCCCTTTGAAAGAGTGAGAAAATGAATTACTTGTTTTGTGTGGTGTCATAGAGCCAGTGTTTGAAGGCATGGGATTCATTTAAAAAACAAAAATAAGTAAATCGTTACTGGTGATCGGCAATCACAGCTCCTTCCAAGGGGAACTGCCATTTGTCTCTTTTTGAAAGACATTCTTTGGCAGGAATTCTGAATCCGCAGTGATGCTGAGGAAGTCCCCCATTTTTCCCGTGACGTGGCTATTCTAATTGGAGTACGTCACTTGGCCACATGGTTCTCCTCTGGGATTAACAGGTCAACTTTGTAATGCTCTTTGATGGTAGAAAGAGCATCTGAGGGTAAAAGATGATAATGAAACACAGATTTTGTTTATTAATAACTCGTCATACCTGTACTGGCATCAGGAGATTTTCTGAATGAAGTAGTCTTTCCTCGTGAATGCTTTGGCAGAGTAATGCACACAGGGCACAGGCATTTAAACAAAGATGGTTTAGGCCTTGGTTTCAAACGCATTTTGCATTTCTTTAAACCAGAAAATCCTGCTGAATATCAATGGTGATTCCCCATGTACAAGAGACAATACAAGAGCCTGTGATCAACATGTAAGATAATTACGTACATATAAAATATTTCATATTTCCCTGTATTTCTTTTTTCTTTTCTTTTCTTTTCTTTTTCTTTTTTTTTTTTGCTCCTTTGCCTCCTCCAGAGTTAGAATTATTTCAGGCTGATGCTGATCTAACGTGAGATGTTTTGGCCTGCAAGAGCGTAGTTTGATAAGGGAATAAGGAAGCCCTCAAGATTCCAGACTAGACCATTGTCATACAAAGTTTTCTTTTGGGTTTGATTGCCTGTATGGCAAGAAACCAACCAACTGAGTTTTCTTTTTTTTAATTAAAAAAAAATTTTTGTCTTAATCCCTTTTAATTCCATAATTTAAAAGTAACAATGCACAGGAGGGAGGCAAACCATAAGAGACTCTTAAAAACTGAGAATAAACTGAGGGTTGATGGGGGGTGGGAGGGAGGGAAAAGTGGCTGATGGGCATTGAGGAGGGCACCTGTTGGGATGAGCACTGGGTGTTGTATGGAAACCAATTTGACAATAAATTTCATATTAAAAAATAAAATTTGTTTTCAATTTTGAAAAAAAGTTTAAATTTTTGTTAAGAAATTATTATGTGCTCACAGTAAAAGATTCAAACAGAAGCACAAAGTGAAAACAACATTTTAATGTTCATTTTATTTTTGAGAGAGAGGGATACAGCATGAGCGGGGGAGATGCAGAGAGAGAGGGAGACACAGAATCCTAAGTGGGCTCCAGGCTCTGAGCTGTCAGCACAGAGCTCAACGTGGGGCTCAAACTCACGAACAACAAGATCATGACCTGAGCCAAAGTCAGATGCTTAACTGACTGAGCCATTCAGGTGCCCCAAGAAACTGAGTTTTCATTTAATGTGTGCCTAGTACTGGTATCTCATGATTTCACTATTTTTTCCCCTTTTGTTTATCTCTCCTGAGATTATTCAAAACAACATGCTCCTTACTAGTTAGACCTCTAAAATGAAGGGATTGAGGCAGGACTTGCTTAATTATGTCCTTCAGGTGCCCCTTTGTATAAGCTGTAGCTACACACATCTACAGAACTTTAGCCAATCATTCTGAGCACTGACGTTTGTTGTCAATGAGATTATCAAATTATAGGGAATGTTAAATTATGGCAGGTAGTGAATTTGGGATTAATATTGGCTTGTATATATAAGGCATGCTTAATCTTATCTGTTCTCTGTACAGTGGTTTTGTTAAATCATCCAGATGTTCTCCCCTGGTCATGTCTCTGATCCTGACTGCAAGCTACCTTGTGAGGTCAAGCTATACCTTGTGAATTATTGTAAACTTTATTTTCTACATAGTTGAGTAGCTCTGAAGCCTCTTTCTTTTAATGTTGGGTGATATTGTCTAGAAAGTAAGTAAGCTTCCACTGCTACTGGAAATTCTATTAAGATGTCTAATGGACATCATTCAGATGATATAACTGGTTATTTATCTAAATTATTTAGTTTCGGACTGCAGCGATCATACTATTAAGTTAAGAAGTCTTTGGAAGTCAGGATAAGGTCTGGGAATAAGAAGTACGTAAACAGAGCTACATGGCACTTGCAGATTGTGTGGATATTTTTGCTTGTAAAACAATTTCTAGAAACCACACTAATATCTCATTAATAAAAATTAAATCCTGGCTGTTCCATTTGAGTCTTCTGTGAGTCTTCAGAATACTTCATAGGCTGACAATGACGTTAGCCTTTGTCAGTTCATAAAAATCAGTTATCATGGATGTGATATTGAGATTGTCATGTTCATTTATCCATCCATTCACCAATCAATCCAACCATTGAGAAGGGACTAGGTGCTCTCAGAGGGCCAGAGAATACCCTAATGAGCAAAAGAAACAGAAGGCTGTGGGAGAATCTGGGAGAATGAAGGACTCATCTGTACAAAGTCCCTGAATGGAGTGGGAGCAGAGTGTTAGTGGAAAAGAAAGTAACACTAGCACGGCTGGAAAGTAGTGAATGAAGGTTTACAAGGGCAATAAGATGAGGTCTTCAAAGTAGTTGAGATTTGATTCTACATCCAAAAGAAAGCTGTTGGAAGGTTTGAAACGTTGGAGAGACATGAAATAACCACACTTTAAAAAATAGAATTTATTTTGTAGAACAACTTTAGACCTGCAGGAGAATTGAGAAGATAGTTCCCAAATACAGAGTTCCCATACACCTCACCCCCGGGATCCCCTATTATTAACATCTTACATTAGTATGGTAAATTTTACACTAAATGAATTGCTATTGATAAAATATTACTAACTAGAGTCCAGATTTTATTCAGATTTCCTTAGTTTTTGCCTAATGTTTATTTTCTGTTCCAGTACTCCATCTAAGATGCCATGTTTCATTGAGTTGTCATGTCTCCTGAGGCTCCTCTAGGATGTCATAATTTCTCAGACTTTTCTTGTTTTTGATGACCTTGACAGCCAGCAGGAGTACTTGTCAAGCATTTTGTAGAATGGCACTCTTTGGGAATTTGTCTTATGTTTTTATCATTAGACTGGGTAGATTTTATCAGGACTAGATTGGGTTTTGGGAAAGAGGACCACAGAGGTAAAGTGTCATTTCACCACATCATGTCAAGGGTACATTCTATCAACATGAGTTATCACTGTTGATGTTGACCTTCGTCACCTGGTTGAGGTAGTGTGTCAGGTTTCTCCATTATAAAGAACTCATTTCCCCCCCCCTTCCATACCACACTTGTCGAAAGAAATCACTAAGCACTCTCCACGTTTAGGAAATGGGGAGTTTTGCTGCCTTTCTTAGAGGGCAGTGTCTACATAAATTATTCGTACTTTTTATGCATAAAAGATTTGTCTTTTCATTTCTTTATTTGTTCAATCATTACTTACATTCATAACTGTACCATAGTTTATCTATTCATCTATTGAAAGACATCTTGGTTGCTTCAAGTTTGGGGTAATTAAGAATAAACTCACTATAAACGTTCATGTGTGGGTTTTGCAGGGATATAAGTTTTCAAATAAGTTAGGTAGATAACCAGAAGGGCAATTGCTGGATTGTATGGTAACACTATTTTTTTTTTTTTTTTTGCTTTATAAGAAACTGGCAAACTGTCTTCCAAAGTGGTTGTACCACTTTGCATTCCCGCTAGCAATGAATGAGAATTCCATTGCTTGCATTCTTGTCAGCAATTGGTATTGTCAGGTTTTTTTTTTTCCTTTTTTAAAGCTATTCTAATAGATGTGTAGTAGTATCTCATTGTTGTTTTAATCTGAAATTCCTTAATGAATATATGATGTTAGGCAGCTTTTCAAATAATTATTTGCCATCCGTATAGCTTCTTTTGTGAGTTGTCTGTTCAGATCTTTTGCTCATTTTTGAATTGTTTATTCTCTTACTGTTGAAGTCTAAGAGGGTTTTGCATATTTGGGACACAATTCCTTTACCAGATGTGTGTTTTTAAAGTATTTTCTCTCAGTTTATGGCTTACTTTTTCATTCTGTTAACAGTGTCTTTCACAGGGCAGACATTTTTAATTTGAATACAGTTCAACTTACTGAGTTTTTCATTTTTGGATCATGGTTTCAGTGTTGTAGCTACACATTCACTACTAAACCCAAGGTCACCTAGATTTTCTCCTCTGCTTTCTTCTAGAAGTTTACAGATTTCATTTTAGTTTATGATCCATTTTGAGTTAATTTTGATGAAAAGCGTAAGATGTGTGTGTGTGTGTGTATTTTTTTTTTTTTAAATGAGCATCCAGCTTATTCAGGACCATTTGTTGAAAAGACTATTTTTTTTTTTTTTTTTGGTCCACTGAATGGCTTTCACTTTCTTGTCAAGAACTGATAATATTTGTATGGGTCTATTTCTGGGCCCTCTAGTCTATTCTATTAATCTGTATATTTATTCTTACATCAATATCCTGGTATCTTGGTTTCTGTAGCTTCGTAATAGGTCCTGAAATCAGGTAGCGTGAGTCTTCCAACTTTGTTATTGTTCAGTATTGTATTAGCTCTTGTAGGTATTCTAACCTTTCCATACAAATATTAGGATCAGTCTGTCAAAATCTACAAACTAGCTTCTTGCAATTTTGTTTGGGATTGCACTGAATCAAGTTAAGAAGAACCGACGTTTTAACAATATTGAGTCTTCCAGTCCATGAACATGGAATGTCTTTCCATTTATTTAGATCTTTGATTTCTTTCATTAAAGTTTTATAGTTTTTCTGCATATAGATCCTATACATATTTTATTACATTTATACCTGTGTATTTCATCTTTTGTGTGCTATGGCAAATCACATATTTTAAATTCAAATTTCAACTGTTTATATTGTCAGTATATAGAAAAACAATTGAACTTTGTGTATTTTTTTAAAGTTTATTTATTTATTTTGAGAGAGAGGCAGAGGGAGAGAGACAGAGAATCCCAAGCAGGCTTGGGGCTGCCAGCGCAAAGCCCAGCACAGGGCTCAGTCTCACAAACTGTGAGATCATGACCTACCCAAGATCAAGAGTTGGATGCTTAACTGACTGAGCCACGCAGGTGCCCCTTGAATTTTATGTATTGACAATGTATCCTGTGCCCCTCTACACTCACTTAGTTCCAAGAGGTTTTTTGTTGTTGTTGGTTTTTTGTTTTGTTTTGTTTTGGTCAATTCTTTGGGATTTTCTGCATAGATAACCATGTCATCTGTGAGCAAGGACAGTTTTTCTTCTTCTTTTCAAATCTTATACATCTAATTTCCTTTTCATTCCTTATTTCACTAGATAGGACTTCCAGTATAATGCTGAATCAGAGTGTTAAGAAGGCATATCCTTGTTTTTTGCCAATCATAAGGAGAAAACATTTGGCTTCTCACCTTTAAGTATGATGTTAGCTGTTGTCTTTTGTAGATGTTATTTACTATATTGAGGGATTTCCTAGTTTGGTGAGCATTTTATTTGTGGCTGGGTGTTAGATTTGGTCACATTTGCTGTGATGAGCTGATAGAGTGAGTTAGGAAGTATTCCATCTGCTTCTGTCCTTTGGAAAAGATTATACAAAATAAGGATAGTTTATATCTACATGTTTGGTAGAATTCACCAGTGAATACATCTGGGCCTGATGCTTTCATTTTGGCGGTAAGTTGTTAATTATTGATTCATTTTCCTTATTATATATAAGCTTATTCATAGAATCTTTTTCTCCATGTGTGAGTTTTCATAATTTATGCCTTTAAGGATTTGGTTCATTTCATCTAAGTTATCAAATTTATGGGCATAGGATGGGGCATAGTATTTCTTAATTGTCCTTTTAGTTTCTTTGGGATCTGTGGTGATGAGTCCTGTTTCACTTTTGATATTAGTAATGTGTGGGTTTTTAAAAAAATTTTTTTTTAACGTTTATTTATTTTTCAGACAGAGAGAGACACAGCACGAATGGGGGAGGGGCAGAGAGAGAGGGAAACACAGAATCGGAAGCAGGCTCCAGGCTCCGAGCCATCAGCCCAGAGCCCGACGCGGGGCTCGAACCCACGGACCGCGAGATCGTGACCTGAGCCGAAGTCGGACGCTCAACCGACTGAGCCACCCAGGCGCCCCAATGTGTGGGTTTTTTAAATATTCTTGGTTAACTTTGCTATAGGTTTATTAATTTTATTGATTTTTTTCTAAAGAATCAACTTTTTGTTTCATTAATTTCCTTCACTTTCTTGCTCCCATTTTATTGATTTCTGCTTTTAATTTTATTCTTTCCTCCTTTCTTCTTGCTTAAGATTTATTTTGCTCTTTTGTTTGTATATTTCTTGAGGCAGGAACTTAGGTTATTGATTTGAGATCTTTTCTTCTAATTTAAGCATTTACTAATATAAATTTCCTCTCAACACTATTTTAGTTTTATCTCACAAATGTTGGTATTGAATGCTTTTAAAAAGTGTATTTATTTATTTATTTTGAGAGAGTGAGGAGGGGAAAGGAAGAGGGAGAGAAAGAGTGAGAAAGAGAGAGAGGAAGAGAGAGAGAGAATTCCAAGCAGGCTCCATGCTGACAATGCAGCTCAACATGGGGCTGTCTCACAAACGGTGAGGTTATGACCTGAGCTGCAGTCAAGGGGACACTTAACCAACAGAGCCACCCAGTTGCCCTTGGTATTGTCTGCCTTTGTTCTCATTATATTCTCTCTGTTTTTCAAATGAGATGTCTTCTTAGACTCATAGATTATTTGGAAGTGTGTTACTTAATTTCTAAGCATTTGATGTTCTCCTGTTGTCTTTTTATTTCTAGTTTGATCCATTATAGTCACAGGACATTCTGAGGGATTTCAATTCTTCTAAATTCATTGACGTTTGTTTTATGCCTCAGGATACGGCCTACTGTGGTGAATTTTCCAAGGATGCTTGAAAAATACATGCATTCTGTTGTTACTGTTGGAATGTTCTGCAAATGTCAATTCGATCCTGATGGTTGACCAGTTCTACATCCTTGCTGATGTGCTGTCTAGTATTTTTAGCGATTGTCAATAGTGGGGTGTTGAAGTTCTAACTATAATTGTCAATTTATCTATTTCTTCCTTCAGCTCTACTAGTTTTTGCTTCATGTATTTTGATGCTCTGTTGCCTGGTGTATGCATATTTAGGACTGATAGACCTTCTTATGGATTGATTCATTTATCATTATATAATGTCCCTCTTTGTTCTGAATAATTTGCTTTGCTCTGAAGTCTACTTACATTAATGTTTCCATGAAGCATTCATTTTTTTTCTATCCTTTTACATTTAACCTACTTAGTTGTTATGTTTGAAGGGAGTTTCTTGTAGATAGCATATAGTTGGGTGGCTTTTTAAAAGTTTACCCTGCTAATATCTGTCTTTTAGCTGTTGTATTTAGACCACTTACATTTAAAGTAATTATTAGGACTTAAGTCTGCCATTTTATTGCTTACTTTCTATTTTTCCTTCCGTTTCTTTTTGCTCTGTTTTCTTACTTTCCTAGGGGTTAATTGAACATTTTTAGAGTTCTTTTTTGATATATTTACAATGTTATTGAATAGAACACTTTTTGTAATTTTCGTCGTGGTTACTCTACATCTTAGCATATACATAATATTTTAACACTTCAAGTGAAGGGTAATGACCTCACTTCCCCTCAGGTACTTTTATTCTCCCCAGTTTTAAAATACCATCGTTTAAAGTAATTCCTCTACACACATCAGGTGCCGATCAGATGATTTTACAACTTTTGCTTCAACCACAAAGAAACTCATGAAGTGAAAGATAATAATCATTCTTTTTTAATTTTTTTTTTATTTTTGAGAGGCAGAGAGAAAGCGCGAGTGGGGGAGGGTCAGAGAGAGTGGGGACACAGAATCCAAAGCAGGCTCCAGGCTCTGAGCTGTCAGCACAGAGCCCGACTCCAGGCTTGAACTCACAGATCACGAGATGATGACCTGAGTCAAAGTCTGATGCTTAACCGACTGTGCCACCCAGAAGCCTCCATAATAATCTATTCTTACTTCTACTTGTACCTGTTCTGGTTTATTCTATCTATCTATCTATCTATCTATCATCTATCTATCTATCTATCTATCTATCGTCTGCCTTTTCTGAAGATTCTAGGCTTCTTCTGGTATCTGTTTTTCTTTCTGTTTGGAGAGTTTCTTTTAGCCATCTTCAAAGGGTAGTTATGTTAACATCAAATTCTCTTAGCTTTTATTTATCCAAAAATGTCTTTACTTCCCCTTCATTTATGAAAGGTAGTTTTGTCAGATACAGGATTCAAGGTTAACAGTCTTTTCTGGCCCTTGAAAAATATTTTGCCACTTCCTTCTGGCCTCCATAGTTTCATGAAAAATCCATTGTCTTTCAAATTAGTGCTTCTTTATATTAATGTATAATTTCCTTCTGCAATCTTTAAAGGTCATTTTTGTTGTCTTTAGTTTTCAGTATTTGAATTACAGGTTCCCCCTATTATCTGAAAGTAGAATGTTCCTATGAAACATTTTTTTTTGTTAACCAAAATGGCATAAACCAAATAAGCAATTAGCATTAATTTATATGGAACTTTTGACCATTTCTCGACCCCCCAAATAACCGCTCTTATGCTTTTCTGATACCTTAAGACAACATATATTGCTAACGAATGCATAAAGTAAATTAAGATAAAACACAGATGCTCACAGATAGTTCAGAGCTACGGTGGCTTGATGCTGAGATTCGGAGATTCCCAGGGAAGGAGCTTGGGGGTGCCCCTCTTGCTTCCCGGGTGTGTGATACAGTTCACTGCAAAACAAACACTGAATACTATTTCCACTTTTTGCCTTTTTTTTGGTAAAAGCTAAAATCTTCTTCAGATTTCTTTTCGTTAGAGAGAACAGGTACTAATATAGGTCTTTTATGAAAGTGAAGGGGCTTTGAAATTTTGAAAAGCAAGCTTTACCGATACGATCTGTCTCGGTGTGCATGTCTTTGCATTTATTCCTAGTTGGATTATTCGGCTCTGTATTTTTCACCAAACTTGGAAAGTTTTCAGCTCGTGTTTCTTTGGATACTTCTTCAGTTCCACTATCTCTTTCTTCTCCTTCTGGAACTCTGACTATATGAATGCTAGATCTTTGGTTACTGTTCCGCAGATCCCTGAGGCTTTAAATTTTTTTTTTCTCTCTGTTGTTCCAGTTGAATAAATTCTATTGATTTGTCTTCAAATTCTTTGCTTCTATTTTCTGTCACCTCCAACATACTATTGAGCCTCTAAGTGGAGTTGTGTTTTGATCATGTATTTTTCAGTTTTATAATTTCTATATGGTTTTTGGTAACTTCTATTTCTTTGCTCTTATTTTCTACTTTATTCTTTGTTTCATGAGAATTTGTAGTTGGTTGTTGAAGCATTTCTATAACAGCGGCTCTAAAATCCTCGCCAGATAAACCAACATCTGATTCATACTGGTACTGGCACTGGTCAGTCACCTTCCCTCATTCAGATTATGGGCTTCCTGGTCCTTGGTATGAGGAGTGAATTTAGATCGTGTCCTGTACATTTTGATCATTAGGTTGGAGGGTACTTGGTCCTATTTCAATCTGTTTTAGCAGGCGGTCACTCTGTTTGGGTTAGTGTGCAGTTTCTGGCCCAATTTTGTAGACTTAAGTACCAATGACAGTTTCCTTTTCTGAGCCCTTGCAATGTTGTGCTGGCCTGCATCATTCTTCTGGTGCCTTCTGGGGCTCTCAATCAATCTTTGCTGGTTTCA
Organism: Panthera tigris; assembly: GCF_018350195.1. Taxonomy (NCBI): domain Eukaryota; kingdom Metazoa; phylum Chordata; class Mammalia; order Carnivora; family Felidae; genus Panthera; species Panthera tigris. The sequence continues at coordinate 21,037,654 of NC_056674.1, forward strand.
TCTCTGGGGACCAAACTTGTTTCCCAGGGCTGCCTGCTGCTGCTGGGTGACCTTCTGAGAATGAGAAGCAGAAGTTGGCAGGCCTGCGTCTCATTCCCCGGGTTAGAAGCTGCAGGGGGATGGGGGGACGGGGAAGAGGACTTTGCTGCTGCTGTTGCTGTTGCTGTTTGAGGACTGGGCTGCCCATGGATGCCTGGTTATGGAGTGGGGTCTGGAATATCCTGGAGCTTTCTACTGGTTTGGGGCAGATCAGACCATCCTTTGGGATCCTGGTTATAAAACAAGGGTTGGGACATCTGGCTTTGCAGCTGCCACAGCCACCTTCAGACCCTTCCTTGGGGCCTAAGTTGTAGAGGGGTTTGGGATTTCCCATTGGGTCTTTGTTGGGTTTTCTCCTTCCCAATCCTCTAGTTTCACATGTGTGTGTGTGTGTGTGTGTGTGTGTGTGTGTGTTACCCGTGCATGACTGTTGGCCTGTTGACAGTCCCAGGTTGTAGGCTTCCCTGAAACCCAGTCTGGAAATATATGGAAGATACAAGCATACATGAGGGCGCTCACCATGTGGTCATTCAAGCTCTGAGGTTCCTGGACAGACCACCCTCTCTTTTCCAGCTTCTGGAATCCTTTTATCATTGTCTGGTAGAGTTGTTTCCATGGCATTTAGTTGCATTTAGAGGGCAAGAGCAGGGAAAATCTTGCTCCTGAACTGGAAGTCTGGTCTACAGTTTTAACATCAAAATTAAATAAACGAATGACCATCTTTTGTCTTTTAATCCAGTGGCTATGACTCTTCATTGGCCAAGGAGCCTTAGGGATCCAAATGGAAGAATTGTTCCCCACTTATATCAGGCCCTCTTTTTCTACTTGTTGTCTCTACTGGAATCTCCTGACCCTTCTGCCTGCATTTAATGTAAATACTTTGTAACTTTGCCTTCTGGCTTAATGCCTGCCTTAACGAGCTCATCGGCTTTATTACTGTCTGTCCCTAATGGACCCTCACCTTTGTGATGGGGACCTTTTGTCTGCTTAACTCACTCTGTCCCAGGCCTAAATCGGAGCTCTATGCAGATGGAGTGCCTCGTAAATGGTTTTGATGGTGGGGGGGTGGGGGGCTAGAAATGACAGCAGCAAGAAGACAGTTGCTAAATCCTGCAGCACTTCTGTTTGGCCGCAGTCCCTGTCTTGATAGTTTTTGACAGTAAAATCCACGCTTGTCTGGCTGCGGGCCAACTCCGGCCGGTGTCCAAGTTAACCCCTGGAAGGAACCACGGCGGCCAGCCCATCCGAAGGAAGAATATTTAGGGGATGTTCCTTCTTCCTGAGAGCTTCCCTTCAAGAGGGTTGCCCTCCACTGGAAGCCACTTCAGGGAGCTCTTCGAGGAGCGCATTGACGGCCCCGCTTTCAGGGCTCAGGGACTTCGCCTCTTACGTCCTCACATCCCTAGACGTGTTGAGTTGTCAAGATGAGCAAGGATTAGCAGGCCAGGCTATGTGTATGGTTGGTAGCAACACACCGGCCCCCGACATGGGGGGAGAGTTCTTGGCTGGTCTCCTTGGTGTCTTGGGCCCAGAGTTACAGGGAACATTGAAACCATCCTCCAGGCCCAGTCTCTTGTGGTGGCATCCAGGCCCCACCTGGGGCCGGGTCACATTTATAATGGGCTGGCCCAGTTTCACGCAGGATGGCCCTACTCTTAGGAAGCCCAGAGGTTTGAGGAGGGAACGAATTCCAGTCCCAAGCATAAGCAGCTAGGAGAAGGCAGGGTGTGGGAGCTGCACTGGGGGAGGCTCAGGAGTCACAGCCTTGTCGATAGAAGGTATCATGTGAAGCGGAAACTTGGGGGTGGAGGCTTGTGCAGGAACCCCAGGTGAGGCAGAAGGAAATCCCTCTTTCCACTGAATGGTCCACAGGGTGGGATCCTGCCCACATAGAGGAGCTAATTCTTTAGCTCCTGCCTCCCTGGTCTCTTCTTCTCCTGTCTTTTTATTTCCCTCACACTCAACAGGCTGCTCTAGCCCCAGGGCCTTTGCACATGCCTTCCCTTCTGCTTGAAACACTGTTTCTCTAGATATGTGCATGCTGGCTCCTTCTAGTTCCCCGGGTTCAACTCAAATGTCACCTCTTCCCTAGAATGAGAGACCCTGGGGGTGGAAACTTGGTCCGCAGCCTTTATTTCATGTCCCCCCAGGACAGAGACTAACGTCTGGCATTCTCAGTGGAACGAATGAATATGCCCACTGTACATGAGGTTATTTTTTTTTTCTCAAGACATTGTTTGACACAGTAGGAACACTGCAGATAAAAATCTCAACCCTGTCAGAAAGCAGAAGGATTTGTTTGGGAAAATGAAACAAAATATATTTTTAAGCTCCATAAACATATGATGAATGCTAACAAGGTATTTTCAAAATAAGAAGCACATAGAAACAGCTTATGTTTCTGGTCAAATGAAGTTGTAATCAAATCGTTATCAGAGTGGAAAAAAAAAAAGGAAATCAAAATGAGTCAGAAGAGTTTTTCGAGAAGATTCGGTAATGTAACTGACGCAAAGAGCTTTTCCTTTTAAAGTCTTGCGGCCGCTCCTGGGCAGGGGGAGGGGGGCAGCGGGCAGGATTCTGGGTGGAAGCAAGGTGAGGTCCCAGCGCGCTGGCACTCTGGAGGGACAAAGAGCCATCACCCATGACTCGCGACGCTCTCCGGCCAAAAGAACTTCCACACAAAGGTTTGTCTGCAAGGCTGTGTTTTCCTGTCCAAGCCAGCAGAAACAGCTTACCAGCAGAAATGCTTAATGACCGAGCCCAGACTGGTGGAGTCACGCGGCTACAGCTTTGTTCTTAAGAAGCCAGCCAATTAGCAGTCCTGGTTATTATTTACATTTCGTGCAATATATCACTAAAAGTGTGTTGATGATTTATCATTTATATTATGGTATTGTCAGCATAATTTATTCAGATCATGCTGAGATACCTGGAAAATTAAGTAAAAGAAAGAGAAATGGCATTGAATCCATTGGTTCTCAAAGGCATTTCTCAGCTCCTTTCTTCTCTCTCTCTCTCTCTCTCTCTCTTAATGAGCGAGGGTATATGTTACGAAAAATCATGGGTCACTTAGCTATTAAATTGTTCCAGGATCATCTGCATTAAAAGTTTGCCTGGTTTTCATTTCTTTTTTTTTTTTGGAGGAGGAGGGCTTGGGCTTTCGTTTGATTTTCTTCTGTATCATTTGCTTTCAGTCCACTGTTTCAAAGCAAAATAAATAAATAAACAAATAATAATAATAATAATAATAATAATAAAAGCAAAGTAAATGCAATTGTCTTTGGAGTAAAGCTGGGTGGATTAATATGAGACTGGAGGTTTCTCTTCCAATTTATAAAATATCCTTATCTTCTGCTCTATATTTTATTTGCCCCGCCCTCTGGGAAATAATTGTTGTTTATCAGAATTAGGGATAAAATATTCTTGTTGTCAAAGCCATTAATCATCTAGACAGCGTACGAGAGCAGGCGTGGGGGTAGAGGCAAGGTTTGGGGCCTCAGAGTCCCGGGCTCTAGTCCTGCTTCAGCCCAGTCTGTGTGTGACTTTGGAAGTCCCGGAAGTTTTTAAAATGTATTTATTGAGAGGAAGAATGAGAGAGAGGGAGAGAGAGAGGGAGAGAGACAGAACATGAGTGGGGGAGGGGCAGAGAGAGAGAGAGAGAGAGAGATTGAGAGAGAGAGACTCCCAGACAAGCTCTGCGCTGACGGTGCTGGGCTCGATCCCACGGAGCTGTGACATCGCGACCTGAGCCGAAATCAAGAGTCCGAGGCTTCACCAGCTGAGTCACCCAGGGGCCCCCGGTTTCTAAATGGTGAGCACAGTGTTTCTCAAAGGGTGATCCTTGGCCCTCTAGCATCGTGCTTACTGGTTCTGCCCCAGGCCGGGGCATCACAATGTCTGGAAAGGCACGTGGGGGTCTTTGTGACAAGCGTCATAGTTGATACTTGAAGTTGAAAATCAATGGGCCGGGATATTCCTATCCGTTCCCACGGCCATTTTTAGCTCCAGCCTTCCTAGAGTCCTAAGAAACCTCTGATTATGTCGTGTGCCTTGCATAGCCCTGAGACTTGGTATGAGAAACAAACGTTCGCTAGTTGGTTCTTACTGTAAAAGCCGAATGAGATCTTGGTATTGGAGAGGGACTCTGCAATGAGTTCTTGATGGTGCGACTCATCTTGCGTAATAGGAGGCCCTCCCCCATTGCCACCGATAAATCAACTGTGGGTTTTCTTCAAGTGAGGTCCCTGTGTGTGCCCAGCACACCTGGTGGGTGCGTGCCAAGAGCAGGGTGCTTTTCACATTCTCGACGTTAAGCTGCTGACGGGCACCCGGGAAAAATCCGTGGCTTGCAGAGGTGGAGGTCTGCAACCTCCGGAGTCCAAGGCTCTGTCTTCGGACAGGAATGTTTGCTTCTCGCAACCTCCCCGAACTCCAAGTCCAGTTCGAGCCATTTCTCTGGGAAGTTACATAAGGAGTTAGCCAAGGTCATAAGGGAAATAGTATTCCATACACTTGCCAGAATATCGGCAGAGGGAAACCCTTTCGTGAGCTTTTCTCGGTGACATGTGGCATTGGCTTTTGGGGGTGGACCTGCCTGTGCGGAGAGAACACCCCTTGTTTTCTCTGCTTAACCCACTCTGTCCCCCTCTTGAGGATCCGTCCCTTCTCTTGCCTCCATTCTGTGCCCTGGTGGTCAGCTTACGGTCCTAGCAACCACAGGGCTGAGGGGGTCAGTGATAGGTGTGGACAACTGGAGTTTTTTCTGGATTTGGGATCCAGGGAGACAAGTTCCTCTCCAGCAGTGGACACACGGGTGTGTTTGGCAGCTATGGTGCCCACCTTGGTGGAGAGAGGGAGGGGGAAAGCAGTGAGCAGAAGAACAGCAACCAGAGGGGGAGGGTCCTCAGTGCTCTGCCTCCCCTGCAACCCTGACCATTCCTGGACTTGATTTTAGGAGACACCTAAAGGGTGTTCTTGATAAAGCCACCTTGAACTTCAACTATCTTGACACTGGCTTCTGACACTTGCAACAAAGACTCAGAAGTGCAATGAAATTTGGCAAGATGTCTCGTGCACTCTTTCTCTTTCTAGCTCTTTCTCTCTTTTCTCCAAATATCCAAATTTTAGTGGAACTATCTGAATAGATTTAAGCACCTAGGAGAGGTGTGACCTTTATCCCTTATGTTAAAACGACAGGACCACATAAAGCGGTAGGCACTTAAAATTTTCTTTAATGCTTATTTCATTTATTTTTGAGAGCCAGTATGAGCGAGGGAGGAACAGAGAGAGAGGGAGACACAGAATCCTAAGCAGGCTTCAGGCTCTGAGCTGTCAGCACAGAACCCGACACGGGGTTCGAACCATAAATTGTGAGATTATGACCGGAGCCAAAGTCGGACGCTTAACCGACTGAGCCACCCAGGTGCTCCTAAAATCTAACGCGCTTTATCATGTTACGGTTCCAGATTCTTTTCTTAGTTGAGTGATGCTTGCCACAATCACATCTAAACCAGTCCTGTGTATATTTTCTCTTTTGTCTCCTAGGCTGGATGCACTTATTTTCTTTTGCTGAAAAATATTTTGGAATCAGGGGCGCCTGGGTGGCTCAGTCGGTTAAGCGTCCGACTTCGACTCAGGTCACGATCTCGCGGTCCGTGAGTTCGAGCCCCACGTCGGGCTCTGGGCTGACGGCTCGGAGCCTGGACCCTCTTTCCAATTCTGTGTCTCCCTCTCTCTCTGCCCCTCCCCTGTTCATGCTCTGTCTCTCTCTGTCTCAAAAATGAATAAACATTAAAAAAAATAAAAAAAATATTTTGGAATCATCACTGACCGTTAGTATTTCAAAAGTTATCTGATAAAAGAGGAAACTTTCTGGAGGTTGGGGACGTGCGTGGATAGCAGGAGTGTTATATGGTATCATATCGGCCCGCTCAGCTCGAGGGCCTGGGACTGCAGCTACAAAGGACCTTCGGCACTCTGTCACCACTGAGCGCGTGGAAGGGACCGCTTCTGCACTGGCCACGCCAGGGCCACGTGTCCCCTGCTCCAGAACACCTGAGGCTCCTTTCCCCGCATTCTTGAGAAAGGTTTGCTCCTGGAATGCTTGAGGACTAGTCTCTGGGCAAGTAAACTCTCTAGTTCTTTGAAGGATACCCTTTCAAACCTTTCTATGTCTGAGTTTAAATTTAGAAAATGTTGTTTAATACCTTTCATGCACGGCAGGATCCACGTGGGGATTGCGTGTCTGTGGACCAAGTTCTTGCTCCCAGTTGGGAAGGTAGATCTTATTGTCTAAGACAAACGGATATAGTCCCAGAAGTAGGTGGGGAGGACAGGGGTACTGGGTGAAATCATTATATTGGCCTTTAGTACCTAACCCAGAAATCGACTTTTTGTATAAATTCCTAACACCAGGTTTTTTGTTGTTGTTGTTGTTTTTAAGGTAGGAAAGGTAATCTTTTTTTGTCATGTTCAGGAAGTCTTATTAATTTTTTTAAGTTTATTTATTTATTTTGAGAGTGAGTGAGAGAGAGAGAGAATGTGGGAGGGGCTGAGGGAGAAGGAGAGACAGAGCATCCCAAGCAGGCTCCTCAGCGTCAGCTCAGAGCCGACGTGGGGCTCAAACTCCCGAACTGTGAGATCATAACCTCAGCCGAGAGGAAGAGTCGGAAGCTTGACCGACTGAGCCACCCAGGCGCCCCGGCAAGTCTTGTTAATTTTGAACTCCTTTTAGCGATGTCCGCTTCCGGGAGATTTTGGAAGGTACGTGGTAAAATGAGCGTGTGATAGTGTTTGCCTGATTGACGAATGCTCTCTTTGCGTTCAATGGCTTATGAAGATCGGTCGAGGTTCATGCACAGGTTCCACGCTGGGCGAAGATGAGGACTGGATGGGCATTTTGCTAGTGGCTCACTTATAGGCAGGCCTGGTGCCCGTGCACGGTGGGGGGCTGGCCTCATTTGCGGAGGGTGGCCTTGCGGGTTTGGGGCGGGGCATCACTTCTGATCCCTTACTCAAGATGCTGACTCAATCTGATAACTGGGAGGTGTTGTCCTTAAAGAGTGACCAAGACTTTTTGTCTTCTGTTTTTCCAAATTCTGAATGCACTGCCGAACCCCTGACGTGCAAGGCAACCCATTTGGCGGACGACTTAGTCAGGGACTACCTGGCCCAAGCAGTGACGGGTATGAAGTGGTCTTTGGGGAAGAAGAGGAGCAGGAAAAAAATGGGAACCATATGGGATGATGAAGGAAGGGGCTGCAGTGGGCCTGGGGCTCAGGAAACAGGTAGGTGGGGGAGGTTAGAAAGGAGAACACATCCAGAGCAAGGAATGGGCATCTTGATCTAACGAGCCACCAGTGAGGGGCGCCTGGGTGGTGTAGTCAGTTGAACGTCCAACTCTCGATTTCAGCTCAGGTCATGATCTCACGGTTCGTGAGTTCGAGCTCTGCGTCAGGCTCTTCACTGACCGTGCAGAGCCTCTTCGGATTCTCTCTCCCCCACTCTCTCCCCTCTCCTGCTCACGCTTGCATGCTTTCTCTCTCTGTCTCAAAACTTAAAAAAAAAAGAGGAGTCACCAGTGAACCCCAGCTAACTCAGGGCAGCCCTGGTCCATCTTGTGCCTCAGTTTACCTCAAGTGTACATGCAAAATATGTCAGTGGGAAGATACTAAGATGGCTTCCCCAAAGACTCTGTGCTCACAGGAATTTCAGTTCACAAGCACAAAACTTTTTTGCAAGTAGACAGCCAACTTAGGAATCTGCAGCCCAGTTCTTGGGAGGTTCGAGTCTCAGCCAGGTTCTGAGTCCGTTCTCAAGATAACTAGCCACAGAAAATGCCTCATGGAACACACTATCTCTTAACATCTTGGTCTTTCCCAGTCATGGAAAAAAAAAATGGAATAAGTCTTTTATAAATTAGCATTGTGTTTTGCAAAGCCAAATTTTCTGTTGCATAGGAATAACCCCGTCATTTTTAGAAATACGGAGTGAGGTTAATTGGCTAATGCACGCATCTACATCTCCCCTCTATACACATGCGGATGCACACACACACACGCACGCACGCACACATACATGTGTGTGTGTGCACACACACACAGATATGGTTAGTGGTTACAACTTGGTCCGGTTGGGACAAAAGCAACAGACGTCTCCCTGTCACCAAGCAGACACCCAGGGCTTGTGTCTGCCCATCAGCCCCGCTAGCAGCAATTACACAGCCCGTGGGTGTGATGGGCTGCAAACTAAACATTTGTAAAAAGGCTGTAATTAATGCAATTAGCTATTTACACGATAGCCCATAATGAATCCAAAGGCATCGTTATTGACTATTGAGTAAATAATCTGACATTAAAAAGTCAATGATCTGCAAATGAAAAATTCTCTCTCTCTTTTTTTTTAAAGGAGGGAAGATGAACGAAAGAAAATTAAGGAAAAGAGGAAAACAAGCAAAAAAAAAAAAAAAAAAACCTCTGCAGAAATGTCATTGCATAATAGTCCATTATGCCTCCAATTGAGCCGTCATGAACTATCAAAGAAATAATTGCACAATACACCATAATGGCTTAATAGTGTCAACATCTTTGCATTTACATATTTTTTTAATCAATGGAAATTAAGTACAAAAATGGGTCTTTGGGTTTCCGTCCTGATGTTACCATTGTGACTAGGGGTGGACTGCAGGTCGAGTTCCCTCTGCCACCTTCAAGGGAGGGAGCCGTGCCTGAAAGTCTATCAGATGTGGCTGTTGCAGCTTGGTTTGTGGGTGTCGGAAGGGTGCCGAGGGACCCAGAGGACCGTGGTGCTGGGGAGGAAGACGCTCCACAGTGCCTTGCTGGCCACTGCAGCGGGAGCCAGCTATGACGACCTTTGGTGTTGCCCCAGGGCCTGCAGGGACCGGCGGCTCGCCTTCTGCAGGGACAAAGGCTTGCTCTGTCTCCCCCATGCATGCCTTTCTAGTCCCTGCCACTTGTCATGCTTGCACAAAGTCCCATTGACAAGGTGCTTCTCTCCAAAGAGAGATCAACCGCTTGAGTAACTCGAGTCCTGAGACATTCACAATCACCGTGGCCCTACCCTGATTTTGCTGTGGCTCTCCTACTCAGGGTTTGACTGGTGCAGCTTGATGGCTTGTTGGGGCTGAAACTGGCAATACCCACTGACCCTCTTCTTCTCCTTTTCCTCTTCTTTGTGGCCTCTTGAGGGCAAGACTGGTTCAGCTTAGTTTTGTAGAACATTCAACACCGTAGGGCTTTCCTTAAAGAGCCTTTACATGAATGCTTTACTTAAGCAGTCATGGATCCCTATCTATCTATCTATCCATCATCTATCATCTATCATCATCTATTTGTCCATCGATCATCTGTTTATCCATATACATTCACAAACACACATATATACATACACATATATTCATACATATACATATCTATCATCTATCTATCTATCATCTGTTATCTATCTATCGCCTATCTATTTATCATCTATCTGTCCATCTATCATGTATCTACCTATGTACATTCACACACACACACACACACACACACACACACACATATATATATATATATGCATTTATGCTTAAAGCCATGTGAGCAGAGAACCCTAAGGCATCTCGGGACTTGGAGGGAGAGAAGGGTTGCATCCCCTCTGCTGTTCAGGGCGTGGATCCTAAGACGGCTGTGCGCAGTTAGGAGACCCAGCAAGAACTGGCAACAGCCGTCTCGCAACACTGCAAGAGGCTGAGGGCAACCAACTGACTTTCTCTTAGAGTTTGACCCGTAGAAGAAATAATATTAGCTAATGTCTGCAGAGAGCTTTATACTTGAAAATGCATGAATTGTCCTTTAATTCCAGTGGCTTCTCATGACAAAACTCATTAGCAATGGTAAGAGTAATAACAGTCGTTATTTGCTTTGCACCTGTGTGCTGTGTTCACCCCCTATAGTTCCGACATTCGATCACCACCGGCACCAGCACCTAGAACACTGCCTAGAGCTCGGCAAGAGCCGAGTAAGCGTTTCCTGAATGACTAAGTGTATGAATACACCTTGAGAGGCAAATCTCCCCTTTGCAGATAAGGAATCAAGCTCAGAGAAGTATATTAACTTGCCCAGAGCCGCACCGCAAGTCAATGGCAGAGCTGGGTTTCGAAATCAGATTTTACCGTCTCCCAAGCCCGGACCACTCTCTCTCTCCATTTTATAAAGGAAGCAGTGGATTCAGAGAATGTTTTTAAATGTTTTTTGTTTGTTGGGTTATTTTTGAGATAGAGAGAGAGCACAAGACAAGGGACGGGGCAGAGAGAGAGGGAGAGAGAGAATCCCAAGCAGGCTCTGCACTGTTAGGGCACTGTGGGGCTCGATCCCATGAACTGTGAGATCATGACGTGAGCAGAAATCAAGAGTCAGACGCTTGACTGACTGAGCCACCCAGGTTCCCCAAGAGAATTTTCGAGCCCAAGGACGTTGGGCCAGAGTTGTGCCAGGCCTGTTCATGTTTGTTTCTGCAGGACCTGTGAACAGGAGACCGAGGAGCTCTGCTCACCTCACCCCTCACTCACGTGGCCTCCCTCCTGGGAAAACTGGGTCCTTGTTTTCATCCCCAGGGAAAGTGGTGAGGGCTGATGAGACGAGATTCCTAGTCTGTGCGAGCAGACTCCGAAATTACTGGCGGGGTGCTGCATGCATGGAGCCACCCCATGTGGCGGGGGTGGGGGTGAGGCTGAGCACGACTGAATTGTGCACCTGCACTTTTTGAAAACTTTGGGCTTTTCAAATGCTTCTTCCCTCGTGAATAGGCCCAAATTGCTTGCCTCTCTGCCAGGCCAGCGCAACTTGCAACTTCTTTATTTGGGGGATTCTGACTCATGGGGTGGGGCACGTGGGTGAATAGGCCTGATGTCACGGATAAGACGAGGGCAGAGCGGAGCGGTGCTTTTACCAACATGAGGGACGCGGGGTGGGCCTCTCCTCTTTCTGGGTACAGGTGAAGTGAAGCTGGGTGAGGAATGCCCAGCGAAAGGACGTGCACAGGTGCAGGAACCTTTATGGTCCACTATATGATGCCACCTTTATTCCGAGTCCAACACCCAAGATGGAAGGAGTTGAGCTGCGTTAGCTGGGCGCTGGGGTTTCTGAACAGGGCTGGGAGTTTTTGTACTTTTCTGTCTCACGTTCCCCTTCAGCCAGGGACTATCTCTGCCATCTCTTACCGCTCTGATGGCCTTCAAGCACTGTTGCCTGTGCTGTTGATTAAACAAAATGAAGCTGATTGTAGCAGGTGCTCAGAGTAGACAGGAGTAGGTATTGCTACTTGTGAACCAAGAAACCATTTATCAAAGTTTTATCTGATCCCAAGCTTTGGATTTATCAGTCACTGTTTACAAATAGCATCAAGCCGAGCCCTGTCGGAGTGCGTCCGGAGCCGGCTTCGCTCCTCTCCAGAGCTGCCCCCAGTGGGAACATGGCCTCGGGCAGCATGGCTAATGAAGCGCACTTGGGAAGGGGCAGAGGTGCACGGGGGATTTTGCCCTACGAAACAGAACCACGTAGTGATTGGGGGATGGGTGCTCTCTTGGTGAGCACTCAACATGCAGCCTGTCTAGGGAAGTGGGCTTTGCATTTCTGGCTGGGGAGGGTGAAGCATGCAATTACAATTGAGTAAGTCCCCCAAATTATCAGAGACTTGCCATCTGGTGGAATGAAGGTTCTCAGAGAAGGGGTGGGTGGACTTTCCGAGCTCTGGCTTTCTTTATTAGAGTCAGTGCTGGTCAGAGGACGCCTTGACCCCCTAAAGGGGCAGTGTCTAGAAAGCATGGTGGTTACGTCTTCTCTTACAAGATTTCACCCCCGGAAGGCAAAAAGGTTGCCATATATGTCTACACGAAGTTCAAAAGAAAAACACTGTCTAAGGGGATGCCATATGCAAAGGCCAAAAACAAGCGTCAGACAGGAAGAAAATATTTGTAGCATAGATATTATAGACAACCTTTTGTAAATTACATAGAGTAGGGTTTTGGTCTCCTTCCTGCAACTCTACTAAAAAGATAGGAAACGGTATTTTGACAGGCACAAGGCCGAGACCAATGGGAGGTAAAATGGCAACAACAGGATATGGGAAGGTAGGAAACAGACGGTAGCAGAGTGCTTGGAGGAGTTGAAGGCACCGATTCCTAAGTCCAATGGGAAGGCCGAGAGAACACAAGTGCACACCATGGGGTTACCTCAGGCACTCCACAATTGGCCGAGTCTGTCTAAAACGTATCAGACCTCCTCATTCCTCCTCAATCCAATGCAAATAGAAGATACGCTTGAAGGAATCATCCGGAAAAATGGGCAGCTCTCTCTCTTTCTCTCTATCTCTCAAAATTAAATAAATAAACATAGGAAAAGGAAAATCATTAAAGAAATAATGGAAGAAAATTTCTCCTGACCACAGTGTAGCACTTTCCAGACTGAAAGCCCAGTTCCACGAATGAGCAGGTCTACACCATAGCCTATCACTGTGAACTTTATGAGTGATGAGAATGAAAGAGATGTACAAGGGGAGAGAGAGTGTGAGAGACGGAGAGAGAGCCCTTCAGCCTTCTCACCAACAACAGTGGGAGCAAGAAAGAAATGGAGCAATGTGTTCAAAATTCTGAAGGAAAATGATACCCGCTTCGGAATTTTCTATCCAACCAAACAATGAATCGAGTATAAAGACAGGATAAAGACATTTTCAGACATATAAGGTCTCAAATAATTTGCTTCCTGTTTGTCAGAAAGCTACTGGAAGGTGTGCTCCACCAAAATGAGGGAGTAAACCAAGAGAGAGAAAGATGTGTGTACAGGAAGCAGGAGATCCAACATGAGAGGGAGGTGAAGGTCATCCCATGATGATAGCTGTGCACCAGCCACGAGGGAACGATTTCTTCATGGAACAGAATTTGGGATGCATTTGAACATCTTGAGAAATGATTTAGACAGTAAGGGAAAAACTTGGGGTTGAATTAGTGAAAAGTATATGGAAAACTAAGAACAAATAAACACCTACACACCCAAAAACTTTACTTCCAAAAACAAATATTTTTTTTCAAGAAAGGAAATGTAGTGTTCGGTTATACATAGCTCGGCCATGAATTGCATTTACATGATTATAATAACATAACACAAAATATTGAGCTCATCAATATTATGACACAGCCTTTTTGGGAGGGTGGGGAATGGAAAGAGGGTATATGTGCGGTGGCAATGGGGGAAGAAAGAATTAAAATCTCATCTCTCAAAGTGAAAAGTTGATAGAAAACACATAACTGGAAAAAATCAGGAAGTAGAGATACAGACCTGTCATTTAGAGACATGAAAGTCAATGCCCAAATAATCAGAAGATGTGAAAGTTGTCTCTGTGGAAGGGAAAGGGAGACAGTGTGGATGCAGGAACTACAGTTGTTTATAACAGACCTGTTATGTGCAAGACTATTATACTCTAAAACACTGGGTTGAATGATACAAACGTGAATTATTTGTAGGTCAAAATGATCAAAATATCAGCAATTGTGTATGACTCATCCTAACGCATGCATGTAAAGTCTCCAAAAAAATACTAGAAGGAGTTACTAGGTTTGCTTGTTTATGGATTTTTCCAGCTCTTTTTGAAATATAATAGATATATAACATTGTGTAAGTTTAAGATGTACAGCATGTTGATTTGATGCAATTATGTTTTGCACAATAATTATCATCTTAGTGTTTGCTAATACCTCCATCAAATCACATAATGACCATATCTTTTTTGTGGTGAGAATATATAAGATACACTCTCCTAGTAACTTTTAAGTATATAATATTATTACCTATAATTCTCATTCTGCACATTAGCTCCCCAGAACTTATTCATCTTGGATGAATTATATGTTGGATGTTAATTGGATGTTTGTAACTTTTGACCAATATCTCCCCATTCTCCCCACTCTGGTTACTACCACTTTACTTTCTCTATGAGTTTGGTTTTTTTTTTTTTTTTTTTTTTTGTTTTTTTTGTTTTTTTAGGTTCCACATCTAAGTGCTGTCATACAGTATTTGTCTTTGACATATTTCACTTAGTATAATGACTTATGTTCCATCTATGCTGATGCAAATGGCAAGACTTCTGTCTTTCTCATGGCTGAAAAATATTCACACACACACACACACACACACACACACACACACCATTCATTGGTTGATGGACATTTAGGTTGTTTTCATATGTTGGCTATTGTGGATAGTGCTACAATGAACATGGGGAGGCAAGTAGCTTTTCATAATCATGTATTCGTTTCCTTTGGATATATAACCAGAAGTGGGATCGCTGGATTATAAGGTATTTACGTTTTTAATTTTTTGAGGAATTCCCACATAGTTTTCCATATGGAAAAAAAATTCTACATTTAGATTTCTACAGCGTACAAGGGTTCCCTTTTCTCCACATCTTCACCAACATGTAGCTCTTGTCTTTTTGAGGATTGCCATTTTAACAGGTGTGAGCTGGGATTCACATATGTCTGAGGATTAGTGAGTTGAGCAACTTTTCATGTACCTGTTGGCCATTTGTATGTCTTCTTTGGAAAAATGTCTGTTCATTTCCTCTGCCCATTGTTAACACTTTTAAGTTATATTTTAGTTTAATTTTGTTTTGTTTTTGCTATTGAATTGTATAAGTTCTTTATGTATTTTGGATGATAACTCCTGATCAGCCGGTTTGAAGATATTGTATCCCATTCCATAGGTTGCCTTTTCATTTTGTTGATCATCTCTTTTGCCACCCAGAAGCTTTATAATTTGGTGTAGTCCCATTTATTAATTTTTGCTTTAGTTGATTGTGCTTTTGGTATTGCATCAAAAAAATAGTTGCTGAGACCAATGTCAAGGAGATTTTCCCCTAAGTTTCCCTCCAGGAGTTTTATGGTTTCAGTTCTTATGTTTAAATATTTAATCCATTCTGAATTAATTTTTGTGAGTGGTGTAAGGTAAGGTTCCAATTGCATTCTTCTGTATGTGGTTTTCCGATTTCCCACCACCATTTATTGAGGAGACTATCCTTTCCCCATTGCGTATTTGGCTTCTTTGTCAAATATTGGTTGACCATACATGTTGGGTTTATTTTGGGGCTCTTTATTCCATTTCATTGGTCTGTTTGTCTATTTCTATATCACAACCATACTGCTGTGATCACTACAGCTTTGTAGTATAGTTTGAAATCAGTAAGCGTGTCGCTTCTAGTTTTGTTCTTTCTCAGTATTGCTTCGTCTAAATGGGGTCTTTTGTGGTTTCATACAAATTTTAGGACTGTTTCTTTCTATTTCTGATTCTAATTCTCTAATGACACTTTGATAAGAGTTGCATTGAATCTGTAGATGACTTTGGAGAGTATGGACATTGTAACAATATTAATTCTTCTGATCCATGAACATGAGATATCTTTCCTATTGTTTGTGTCTTCTTCAGTATTTTTAAAAATTTTTTAACGTTTATTTATTATTGAGAGAGAGACACACAGAGCATGAGCAGGGGAGGGGCAGAGAGAGGGGGAGACAGAATCCAAAGCAGGCTCCAGGCTCTGAGCTGTCAGCACAGAGCCCGACACGGGGTTTGAACTCACAAACCGTGAGATCATGACCTGAGCCAAAGTCGGTCGCTCAACCAACTGAGCCACCCAGGCGCCCTTTCTTCAATATTTTTTTTTTCATAAAAATCTTGCAGTTTTTACTGAACATATCTTTAATCACCTTGCTTAAATGTATTCGTAAGTATTTTATTGGCTTTGCTGTTAATGTGAATGGGATTGTTTTCTTTATTTCTTTATCAGTTGTTTTGTTGTCAGTATGTAGAAATGCAACTATTTCTGTATGTTAATCTTGTACCCTGCAAGCTTTACTAAATTTGTTCATTCAGTTTTTTGGTGGAGTCTTTAGGATTTTCTTTAAATAAGACCGTATCGTCGGTAAACAAAGACAATTTTACTTCTCTCTTTCCAATTTGGATGCCTTTTTTTTTTCCTGCCTTGTTTCTTTGGCTTGGACTTCCAGTAGTATGTTGAACAAGAGTGGTGAGAATGGGCACCCTTATCTTGTTCCTGATTCTACAGGAAAATCTTTAAAGCTTTCACCATTGAGTATGATGTTGGCGGTGGCTTTGTCATATATGGTCATTACAGTGTTGAGATATGTCCCTTCTACTCCCATTTTTGGGGTGTTTTTATCATGAAAGAATGGTATTTGCCAAATGCTTTTTCTGCACCTACAGAAATAACAATTTTATTTTTATTCTTTCACCTATGAATGTGGTGTATCACATTAATTTATTTGCATGTGTTGAGCTACCTTTTCATCCCACAACTTATATCTTGTTGTATTGTGTATCCACCAACATGTTCCTATAGCTAAAGCTATTTTCAATACTTTTGTCATTTAGCCTGTATAGTGAAGTAGTTAACAAACCACCATATTATAGTATCAGAACATTCTGAATCTGACTGTATGCTTACCTTTACCAGTGTGTTGTATATTTTCATATGTTTTCACATTACTAATTAGTATCTTTTCATTTCAACTGGGAGAACTCCTCATAGCGTTTCTTGTAAGGCGTGTTTAAAGGTGATGCATTCCCTCAGCTTTTGTTTATTAGGGGAAGTTTTTATCTCACCTTCATTTCTGAAGGACATCTTTGCTGGGTAAAGTACTTTTGGTTGGCAGTTTCTTTCAGGACTTTGAATATATCATCCTATTCTCTCCTGACCTGTAAGGTCTCTCTAAGAAATCTACTGATAGCATTATATAGGTTTCCTTGTATGAGATTTTTTTTTTCTCTTGATGCTTTCATTATTTATTTATTTATTTATTTATTTATTTTTATTTGGGAGAGAGAGGCAGAGGGAGAGAGAGAGAGAATTCAAGCAAGCTCCACACCCAGTGCAGAGCTTAATGTGGGGCTCAATCCCATGACCCTGGGATCATGACCTGAGCCAAAGTCAAGAGTTGGATGCCTAACTGATTGAGCTACCCGGACATCTCTCTCTTACTGCTTTAAAAATTGTCCCTTTGTCTTTGATTTTAGACAGCTTTTTGACAATGTATCTTGGAGTAGATCTTTTTGGCTTGAGGTTTTGTGGTGAGCTATTAGTTTCATAAACTTGGGTGTCCAAATTTTTCCCCAGGTTTGAGAAAGCCTCAGCCATTATTTCTTTACACAAACTTTCTATCCATTTCTCCCAAAGAGATTCTAGGTTTAAAAAATACAATAAAACCTTGGTTTTTGAGCATAGTTAATTCTGGAAACATGTTTGTAATCCAAAGCACTTGTATATCAAAGTGAATTTCCCCATAAGATGATTCGTTCCACAATCCAAAAATATTCATACAAAAATGGTTACAATACTGTAATGTAATACAAAATAATACAGAAAATAGAAAATATAAAAAATAAACAACTTAACCTGCACTTACCTTTGAAAATCTTCGTGGTTGGTGTGAAGGAGACAACAGAGAGGAGGGTTATTGTGTAGGACGACTTTCACCATCACTAACAGAATCACTGCTATCCATTGACTCAATGGAATCTTTTTCTTTTTGTGCAACTTCAGCGAGGAATCTATCCAATGACACTTACTCTTGCCTCCTTTTTGAGGATTTCGTGGAAATGTGACACTGCATTGTTGCGAAACAGATTCACTGCACACATTGCTACAGTTTTATTAAGGTGGTGCGTTTCTATAAAATTTTGCACTGTTCCCACATTTGACTCATCTCCCTAATCTCATTTGAAGTGAGGGATTCCTCACCTTTTCTTCCTCCTCCGCAGAGAGATGCAGACCTAGACTT
Organism: Panthera tigris; assembly: GCF_018350195.1. NCBI lineage: Eukaryota > Metazoa > Chordata > Mammalia > Carnivora > Felidae > Panthera > Panthera tigris. The sequence goes on from NC_056674.1 coordinate 21,055,535, forward strand.
CTTACATCTCGCAATTTTGGCCACTCGTATACCTCGTTTGTACCTCTCGATGGTTTCCTTCTTAACTTCCACCGTGATCTTCTCCTTCTTCTTCCCGCCTTTCTTTTTAGCCTTTTTCTGCATGGGAGCCATTGTACACTCACACTTGTGTTGTCCACAGTATAGTATCAATCAACTCTTGTCCGGGTTGCCTGTGTGGCTTAGTCGGTTAAGCGTCGGACTTCCGCTCAGGTCATGATCTCCTGCTCGTGAGTTCGAGCCCTGCCTCAGGCAATGTGCTGACAGCTTAGAGCCTGGAGCCTGCTTCCGATTCTGTGTCTCCCTCTCTCTCTGCCCCTCCCCGCTCACGCTCTCTCTCTCTCTCAAAAATAATAAACATTAAAAATTTTTAAAAAATATTAACTCTTGTCATATACTGTATTTAATGTAACTGGCAATAAGACAGCAGAGGAGAGGGTCTATATCTGCAGGCAGCCTGACCTAGAATGAAGCAGAGCATTCTTAAGCTTACTCTTATCTTGAAAAGCAAAGTACTGTCCATAGGTGCTTTGACAAAAGATACACTAATGCCAGTGTGGGGCACCTTGCAACGTTCCGAAAAATCGCTGATTTCTGTCAAACACTGCGATCTGAGACTGAGCCTCTGAGCATGGGAGAAGATCCCCCACAAGCCTGGAGTGAGAGAGAGAGAGAGAGAGAGGAACCATTGGCTCAGTTGTGATCATGTGACATTCAGCATCACATACTACTCGTATTGCAAGACATCACTCGCTTATCAAGCTAAAATTCATTAGAAGTGTTTGCTCTTGCGGAACACCCGCGGAACAAGTTGCTCGCAATCCAAGGTTTTATTGTGTAAGTAAATCAAAAGAGCAATCCTAGTTAAAAGAAAAAAAAAGTTTTCACTTTATCTTCTGTAGTTGGGAAGGTGCTTAAACAAACCGTCAGTCTTGTTTTGAAATTCAAGGTATTGGGAAACAGCATTCAATTTTGCAAAGGCTCGGTGGTTCCAGAAGGGAGACGTCAGGCCTCAAGGAGGACATTATAGTGGGGTTTTGTTCAACAGAACTTCTCCTATCAGTTGGGGGAGGTATTGTAGGATCTGTGCTGGAGTATCGATAATGGAAAATCATGATAATCTTGTCCTTTGATTCATAAGTTGACAAAATTCAGCCCGTGCTGGCCTAAAGATTCCTTTTGCATGAGGTATGGGGGAGAGTTTCTCTAAGGAGGGGACATTTGAACCTGGCCTTACAAGGACGTATTTCTTTTACTTAAGTGGAATGCTTGAATGACACCCGGCCTACAAACATGAGTTCCTTGAACAGCAACCCTTTCTTTGTTGTTCTCTATTGTTCACTGACATTCATTAAATATTTGGTGAATGAGCTTATTGAAAGTCATAGGCCCAGACAGAGCTCAAGTGGACGCCATTCTGTTGATTTCTTATCTGTGGCTTTCTATTCTAATTGACAACAGTCTATTAGCCATTCTTCCCTTGGCCTGCACTTGTCTGAATCAGCTGGTATCAGCCCAGATTCGGAGGAGCCGAGCTTGCAGAGGAGGCCTTCCTTCAGAGAGGGCTGTGGGGAAGACAGAAGCTTGGTCAGTGTGTCAGGGAAGGAGATCTGGTTCCTGTGGACCCTTAGTAGAGAAAAGTGCAAGCTGCCCCCTTGGGAATTCAAAAGGAATGTCCCCTGTACAGGATGAAGGGATGGGGATGGGGGCTTTGAGTTACTATGCACTGTGAACTAGAACGTGTGAACTAGAAAACGTGAACCTGAATGTGGAAAAAAGGCTGGGATATTTTTCTTGAAGCGCGGAAGCAAAAATACCAAACCCATATTATATTCTGAACTTTGAAGGTTCACCTTAGGATTCATCTCTCCCTAAAATGTTCCTTGTTTTTATACTGTAGTGTTCTCCATTCCCTTGTTCACTGATCTCTTCTTAAATATTGCTATGTGCCCACTAAGTGGGTCTGTACCCGTGAGTGGGAGGGGTAAGGTCCTAGCCCATAGGGGGCTTACCTTCTAACAACACCCATGGTGTCAATGCTAGTGTCCTTGTCTGGAAGGCATGTTCAGGTGAGGGCACTGAAGCCAGAGATTAAGGACACACAGTTGGTATAATGGAACCAGCATTCTGACCCATAGCTCCCACTTTACTCCAGCAAGTGGCCTTCAACTGGACCATCCTGGTACACGCTGGTTTTTATGCCCCTCAGAATCACTGCCTAGAACTGTTCAGACTCTGAACAGCCAGGGCCAGCCACAGGGTGTCCCTTTCTTGTGTCTTTTGGAGTGATTAGCACAGGACTGTAGAACTCCTCAAGGTGACCTGCGTTGATTATGACCTGGCTTGTTGGGAAAGAGTTCTCTATTCTGCCTGGCCGGCCCCAGGCACGACCTTGCTAGACTTTGATTCCCAATTCTGGCCACTGCACACTGAAGAGAAACGGAGGGAAAGGGGACATCTTTGCGATGAGCAGGGAGGCATCTGCTGCGGGCCAGGAATCAGGCCAGGCCTGGGATGCTGGAGTGAGGAGGGCATCGGGGTCAACTCCAGACCTTTAGCAGGTCATTGTGAGACTGGGCAGCAGCTACATAAACATCTCACGGAGAGTCATGGAAAGGAAGGCACAGGGCCTCAGGAGAGCAGCTTGCGGGTGGCTGATTCAGGCTGTTACCCCACGAGATGCATTTGAGCCAGGCCTGAAGGAGGGAGAAAGAAGGATGTTTAGTCACTGGTTACAGGGGCAAGCCAGAAGGAGAGGTCAAGGACCACACGGGGACATGGCATGTCTTATAGTGCAGTCATGATGTAGGCTTTGTGCAAATGCCTCCAAGTCAACAAGGGCACATGCCTACCGAGAGCTGAAGGCCTGGGGGCACCCTGGGAAAATGTGTGGACTTTACTATGTAGGTCACTCATGGCCATTTTGGCAGAGATGGTAACAGAGTCCCGGTGACAAGGTATGTTTCAGAAAGATCACTCAGGGGGCAGGAGAGATGGAAGGGGCTTATGGCAGTGGGTGAGAAAGAGGCTGGGGGTCTGTGCTAGGGCATTTCCCAAGATGAAAAATGGAGATGCTTCCCAGGGGACTAACTGTTCAGGGAAGGAGAATGGAAAGAGACTCTGAGGGCTGCTGGGCGCCTGGCTGGCTGGTGAGCCACCGGGTGCGAGCCTCTGAGGTCCCAGAGAGAGATTTGAGCCAGAGATGCAATTGTAAGAATTATCAAGGTGTACATGCCCTGGACGCCATGGGCGTGGGTGAGATCAGCCGGGCAAGTGAAGAGTGGAAACCAAGACTAGAAAGGTAGGCAATACCTGCATTAAGCACCTGGGAAGCAGGGGCCACCAAAGCAGGCAGAGAAGATGGAAGGAGAGAGGCTTATCTCGAAAGCCAGGGTAGCAGAATCTTCTAGAAGGCAGAGGAGAGCAGAACTCATGATGAAACTCATGGAGGTTGATCCGTTTTCAAGAATACTCTGCTGTGCTCCGTGCTGCGCTTCTCACTGTAAAACTCCTGTGCCTTATTAAATACCCTCCCAGGCTCCCCCAAATCTGTGTGCTTGGGCAGCATGGGGTTGCCCCTCCGAGTCCAGAATGGACTTCTCTTTATTGGAAATCGAGGTCATGTCACTTAATAAAAGACAGAGTTCCTGAGAAAACGGAATCTGCTTGCCTGTGCTAAAAGTCATCAGGGAAAGAAAGGCCGAGAGTCTGTCGCTGGCTCTCCAGCACGGAACCTACTTTTGGGCACCCCATCCTCTGTTGAAAAAATTAATCTGTAAATAGTTTATTAAGGTCGGAAATGCTGCCAGCGACCCTTTGAAAACAGATACAACATCTTTAAGAGATTGCAAAGGTAAATCTTATTGTCTGGGGAAATGACTTCTGCACAGTTATTTCTTTTATTGCTCTGCTGAATGTGACGGCATTACTGAGTTTAATAAATCCTAGTGTATCTCTCAGGCCATGTAGGCTGATATAAATATCTCCAGTTATGTCACATTACCACCTTTGTACAGCTATACTGGGCGCTGATGACTGGGGTCTGATAAATGCAAAACCTCATTTGGTTTGTGAGTGATTGAGCGCTAACACTGTTTAGATTTCTTAATATACTTGTATTAGCATGAATAAGTAATGAGCGTGCCAGGCTTTTTTGAATATTTGATTGTATCTTTGTAATGGATTTGTGTCTCTCTCTTTGTGCTAATGTCATTGTAACTTTGTTGGTGTCATAACTCCAAGCCCCGGTAATTGATCTTTATCACCCCGTCTTGAGTCAATCACCCTCTCCTTGCCGAATTGTCGCCCGCTTGTGTCTTTCTTCCCTGCACGACTCTGCGTGTTGTCTTTTTGAGAAGAGGTCCTGGTCACCACGCCATCCTCAGAGAATGCCTTTCCTGCTTCTCGAAGGGTAGGTTTTAGATTTTCAACTGAGGTGGAGGGAGCCAAAGGTTGAAAGTTGACCATGCCACCAAATCTGAGCCACGTCCAGCCTCTTATCCCCAGCAATGCCCTGCCAGCCTGTTCATTAATGTGGGGCTTCTGGGCCCAATCATTGTAAAGGCCTCTATAAACCAGGAGGCTCTGAGACAGAGAAGTCCCCTTTCCTAAGTCTAGAAAGGGTCTACGGTATTCATAAAATCTCCTCCTATAACGAGGGCTTCTTGCCTGACACGAATAGAGCACAAAAACCTTGTCCTTATGTGCAAAGGTCACATCTTTGATGCTTGTGGGGGTTGTCCTCTTCTGGAAGATGACTTAACTCCTCAGACCTGCTAAGTAACTAATATTCTGGATCACATACGTAGCAAAAACAGTTCCCAAGCTGCAAGCCCGAATCCACATGCAGAGGTGGCCACCAGGACGTGTGGTCCCCTGGGTGCCCAGCGGGGATCTCAGTGATGGTGCAGCACCGTGCGTTCACGGGGCAGGGGAAGTGGCACGTAGATGCTACGTTAAACTCGGGAAGAAGCGTTGAGCAAGCAGGGGCCGGCTTGTGTTTCCATTGCCCTGCAAAGTCACTTAGTTAAGTAGGAGCCATGGCTGGAAATGAATCCGTTAGTGATGATCAGGGTTTAGAAATGTGTTTGAGGGGCGCCTGGGTGGCTCAGTTGGTTAAGCGTCAGACTCTTGGTTCTAGCTCAGGTCACGATCTCGTGGTTTGCGGTTCAAGCCCTGCATCCGGCTCTGCACCGACAGTGAGGAGCCTGCTTGGGATTTTCTCTCTCCCTGTCTCTATGCTCCTCCCGTCTTCTAAAATAAATAAATAAAACTTAAAAAAATGTGTTTGAGTTTTCCTATGTTCCGTATCACAGCAGAAGTTGGCAGAAGTGGTACTTTCATGAAATGATGGTTACAATGTGTTTGCCGGATCTCTGGTACACAAATAAACAATGAGCATTATTATCACCATCATCATAATGAACCTGGCTTGAGCGTCTAGTGACTTTATACTAATGATTTTGGTTTCTAGCCATAATATATACAAACTGATATATTGGTTGGGCCATTTTGTTTTTTCGGCAACGATTCTTCCCCCTCGCCCCAATTTAGTATCCTCACCCTGACCCTCTCCACTGGCCTCTTTCTGTTTTACTGTTGAGCTTTCACAGAACTCTTCTCTGTACCCTTGGCCTCTGCCTTCCTGTCTCCTGTTAGCTGCTCAGAGCCCAGTGGTCCTGCTGCCTTGCTTGGCGTTGCTGACTCTGTTTTTCGTGGGCCCCAGGGACAGCCTGGTCGCTGGGTCTCAGGTTTTCCTCTCTGCTCTGCCTCACCTCCCTGCCCCACAGCTCTGGTCTCTGGGGTCGGCCTTTCCCGCTTGAACCCAACCTTCAAGCCTTTTTATCTTGGCCTCTGGGACCCACCTTCTTTTCCCTTCCTGTCCCAGACCTCCTGAGCCCCCCAGGAACGCGACCTGCTGCTCTCCTTTCCTCATTGGCTGCACGTCCTTTGGATGTTCTCACCTGTGAATTTGGGCTGAGTTGTGCCACCCCCCCAACACATACATACGTTGAAGCCCTAAACCCAGTGCCTCAAAATGTGGCTGTATTTGGAGATGGGGCCTATGAAGAGAAGAAGCGAGTCAGTTAAAATGAGGCTGCTAGGGTGGGCCCTATTTTATCTGACCGGTATCCTTAGGAGAAGAGGAGATTTGAGCACATCAAGAGCCACGAGGGATGTGTGCACATGGAAGGAGGACCATGTGAGGGCGAAGGGGGATGATGGGCATCTGTGAGCCAGGGAGAGAGGCGTCAGGAGAAACCAAAGCTACCAGCATCTTGATCTTGAACTTCCCGCCTCCAGCACTGAGGGAAAATAAATGTCTGTTGTTAGACCCCTAAGTCTGTGTATCTAGTTATGGCAGCCGGAGCAGATTCATGTGTCCGCCCTCTGATCGCTCAGGCCCGGGGAGGCACGTGCACTCTGAGTGTCCGTCTTGGACCCGTGACCTGAGGGTCCACTGGCCTGTTGGACCTCTACAGTGTGGGTTGGAGGAAATGTTGGCTCCTCTCCTGGCAGGGTCAACCTGAGTGTGCCAGGAGACAGGAGAAGGGGCCAGCAGGAAGGAGGAGACAAAAGGTGCTGGAATGAGAGGGCATTCGGGGATCTGGAGGAGGGGCAGAGAGATCGGGAGCCAGGAAGGCACTGGGACCGGAACACATCTGTTCTTTCAGGATGGGAGCTTCTTTTTGGACTGAATCTGTTCGTGATGATGAGGACGTAAAAGCGTGTTCCGAAATTCCCTGCGTCCCCGGCTCTGCCACAGAAATCCAGGCTCCGGTAGTTGTGAGAGGATGAATGACATTAAGCGTGCTGCCTTTGCTCTTTCTGGAAGTAGGGAGGGGTCCCTGGACGCACAGGGAAAGTGTGTGGGGTCACTGTGGGCTGTGGCCCCAGCGGTCACCAGCCCCAGCCAGAAGGAGGGTCTGAACGGGGCTGTTCGGCACAGATGTGCAGACAGCTGGACCAGATTGGAGGCTTCACCAAACACTCTGTGGCCCAAGGCCGACGTGAGGCAGAAGTGAGGTGGGCGCGCCTTGGGGTCTGGGAAGCTCCAGTATCTCTGGTGCAAGGTCACGTCCCAGAGGCAGGCTCTGGGATGAAAGTAAACCAGCTTCAACTTCCCTGATGAACAAAGGGAGTTAACGGGACCCTGACCCAGGGAGGGTCGGCATCCCTACAGGTCCCTGGGGAGTGAATTAAAAGTAGACTGGGCTGGGGAAGGGGCCGAGGTGAACAGTAAAGGGCCTTCCGTCAGAGGAGGGGTAGGCACCTTGCCCCTCAGAGGGGGAATTATAGAATGACAAGACCAGGGAGAAAAATCAGCACAGGATGAAAGAGAACGTTCCCCGGGTGGATTAGGAGTTGCAGAGAAAGGGCAGCCAGACGGGGGCTCAGCGGGGCAATCCCACCTCACGCCCTCACGTTTTCAAGGATGAGAGGGGCGATGAGAAGCCCCCGCCGCCTAGTCAGATAGGTCGGTAGACCCCAAACGCTGCCGTTTGGAGGCTGATTCCACTTTCTAAAAATGGGCAGGGCCTGGAACCCATTCCTTCTTTCTCCTTCAAAACCACATGGTGAAGTTTTTAGCAAAAGATTCAAGGATCTTTTGAGGCCAATGGGATACTCTACATGCATATTTCATTTTTAAAAAAGCATATAAGGATATGACACGAGTCCTATATTTCTGGTGTCATCATTCCTGCTCTGCACCGGGTAGGAATACCTTTGCCTGCTATTTTCATTTTTATCATGGAAATGAATGAGTCACCCTGAACCCGGGTGTCCTCTTTTCTCGCCTTTTCTAAATAGTCTTTTCCTCTGATGCAGTTGTGTAGAGGAAACACACACACACACACGCACCCACACACCGCAGCCAGATGCATTCTGATCTCCCCTGTTCGGCTGCAATCAGGCCTCTCCCACTCTATGTCACATGACGATGGGGAAAAAAATGTGTTAAAAAAGAAACTCTCTCGTTTGTGTGTGTTATCTTCTCCATGAGCCATCAGTAGAGTTGAATGCCTATAGCGAGCCAACTGCTCTGTAGATTTTGTCCTGATTATTAAACACGGAATGTGAAGAGCTAAGCATATAGAAGGAAGAGTTATTCTCTAGTTTATGTAAAGTCAGCAGCGAAAATAAAAATTGTGGCATGTACATAGATGTTTATTTGCTTTACCTTATAGTCTCACTGCAGAGCTCTGTCTTCTGCACCAAAGTTTTTTTTTTTTTCCCCAGCGATGACAATGGATTATTTCTGTAAGCAAGTGCTCTATCCATTATTAAATTGATTATTCAAATCTCATTTAAAAAAAGAAGCCAGATGGCAATTTTCCATTATTTGTTGCTACTGACAACCACCAACCCTAAACCGAAAGATTTTCCCTTTTTTTTTCCCCTTCTACTGCTGCATTTTCATGAGGACTGAACGTAGCACCCATATTGGAAACAAATAGCCAATTACCAAACAAGATTGTCGTTATTGATTATTTTAGAATCATCTTTGCATTGACAGAGCCGTTGTTCTTTTGATGATTCCATAATTGACTTATCTATATTCAGGCACGATAACTTTGCTCCCCGTCGCCACTCGGATGTGAGCATTACTGTTGTTACTCAGTTGTCATGACAGCAAGAAACATGTTTTTACATGTCCAGCGTCCTGGTTATTTTAAGATCCTAATAAGTATGCCTTGCTAATGAATCAGAATAATGGCGATCCTGAAAAATAATGATTTTTGAAATTCTAAGGAGGCTTAAAATCTAAGCGCGAGATAATTGCTTGCACTTGTGATAATCATGAAGCGTGTTCCTTACACCACGTGCACTCACGTGCGCACTCACACACGTGACCTCGTCCTCTTCTCGCTGTGAGGGCGTTTGCACATTTGTATTTGGGAGCTAGCACGCTCCGTGGAGGTGGAACTTCCCCTGGAGTACCTTTCAAAGCCAGCATATGTCCAGAGCATCTCATGGCGGGGGCCGTGGTTAGCATGTTTGTGCTTTTAGGAACTTACTGTGGGGATCCATTTTCAAATTCTTCAGTTGCTAATTTTTAGCACTGTGTGTGTGTGTGTGTGTGTGTGCACGCGTGAATCCGCCTCTTTAGATGTCTTCTGCTTGTGGGTGTGTCCAAGTGGGATTTGTTTTAAGTAAGTGAAACGAGGAAGGTCACACTTCTCATTGAGTGGATTCTTGCAATTCGAAAATGTTGGCCCTTCCAAGACTCCAATGCCACTTGACATTCTGGGTTGGTTGATCTTGCCAGGAGAAAGGGCATTCAAGTTACATACAAGAGACTTGTCTGCTGGAACTAAGAAGTACACGGGCACAAAAGTCTTTGGAGGCGTCCTCAGCAAATGCAACTGCCTCTCTAAGTTCGAGGGGATTTTTAAAACCATCTGATGAATAGTCAGTTAATTCCCTTGGTATTGAGGAGGAACTCAACAGTTTGGGCTGTGGCGCTTAATTCGAATTCTGGCCAAAAGGATTCAGCTCCTTCTGTCTCATAAACTCAGGATTATAAGATAGGGATTGTTTCTCTTTCAGAGAATGCCAGGTTGTTAAGAGACTGCAAGGTAGGAGACGGGCTGCCTCCTTTTCTAGTTGTTTCTGGAGGGCTTCCAAATAATTTAACAGCTAATAATCAGCTCCAAACTGAATGTACCTCATGAACGACTCCCTCCACCCTCTCAAAGTGAAATACCCCTTTAGCATCAAGAAGCAGTTCCTGGTAGGAAGACTTTACATATTGTTAACCAGAAATACACTCCGGTTCTGCAATTCAGAATATCTGTCCTGGCAATTGTAAGAAACAAAATATTAACATATAAATGCTCTAATGGTAAAATGTGCTAGTGTACGTGTTAAGTTTCTAATCAAACATTGCAAAAATGCATTAATCAGTATTTCATAGTTCATTACAGTCTGACTAATTTTGAAATCCCTCATGTAAATTGATTAAATGTCTTCTGCAGGCAGATAAATGGGCTTTTGTTTTAAGCAACCTTTACTGAGAAAACCATAATTCTCTGGGACTCAGTTCTTGTGCATTTGTGACTGGCGGTCTGGTAGGCTAGCTCTAGATAACGTAGAATTTTCCTGTTTGCCACTGGACCTACAAGCTGGCTGTGACACACTCTATGGGTCTAAGTATTTAGTGAGCACCTACCCTGTGCCCAAGGTGGTGCTAAGTACTGAGAGACCAAATAAGAGAAGCAGGGGAGACACAGTCCTTTCCCTCATGTATGTGAACAACGATAAGCAAGAACTATACCCACTTGACCAAGACTGGTTTATAAGCTTTCTTTATTTTCCTAAAATATGAACCAACTCTAATATTTAAAAAATTTTTTAAATGTTGATTCCTTTTTTTTTTTTTTTTGAGAGAGAGAGAGAGAGACAGATGGAACGTGAGCTGGGGAAGGACAGAGAGAGGGAGACACAGAATCTGAAGCAGGCTCCAGGCTATGAGCGCAGAGCCAGAGGCGGGGCTCGAACTCACGAACCGCGAGATTGTGACCTGAGCTGAAGTCGGATGCTCAAACAACTGAGCCATCCCGGTGCCCCTAAGTAGCTTTTTTTTTTTAAAGGCAGGTGGTTATTTATTTTCGGGATTCTGGAGTTGTTTTCATGGGAAATCAGGCAGAAGCCAGGAGCATCTGGAACCGGAGAAAATTGATCCTCTCAGGACTTTCTGTCTTTACCTCCCTTGACCTGCTTCCATGCGTGTCAACCTCTCCATAAGACTGGCACCTTTTCCCAGGTAGTTCTGAGCTTATCTCCCAGGGGAAAGAAGCTGACTCCATGAGCTCCAGTTAGAAACTCCCCAGGAGTCACTCTGATTGGCTCGGCCCACGCCCTTTGACCAATCACTGGGGCTTCCCGAAGCCTGTATGTAATTAGCTTAGCTGGGTTAATTTCCCACAAAGTCAGACCAGAGATGGGGATGAATGAGTCCAGGTCTCCTGCCAGCTCCTTGGGACGTAAGGGCAGCAATGAGAGTCAGATGTGCTACTTGAGGAAGGGGACCAGCTTCTATAACCATGGAGGGGGCGGGGGGCAGAGGATTGGGAGGTATACGGAGGTGGTCTGAGCACACCTAGTTGGGGATTGGGTGGGAAGATCTGACCCAGGGTGACGAGGTGTGTGGGGACTTTAAGAAATATGAGACATATGAGTGGCAGGACTATGTCCAAGTAGTGGTAGGTATACTATAGGCCAAATATAGTAGGACTTGGAGGCCCATCAGAAAGCTTACCCTTGAGTGGTTAGGAAACAGGGAAATATTGGATGTTCCAGACAGAAGAGCAGAAAGGTGATCTGAGCGAAGCTGGATGGGTGGAGGTGAGGTCTAAGAGATGTAGTTTGTTTGAGGCTGGTGCCATGATCTGAGAATGAGGGGAAGAGAGAAGGGTCCAGGAGTGGCAATACGGAGCCGGTGAATCCCGTGGCCTTCTCCCACGAAGAAATAGCAAAACTGGGTCTCGGACAAGGAGGGAGGCGCTCGAACTTGAGAATTTTGAAGGGTGAGGTACTTGGGAGAGAAATCTATTTAGTGGGATGTAATAATAAATGATAACTGTAAGGATAGCTCACATATAGTGAGTGTTTTTACGTTCCAGGCACTAAAGTGTTTGCACGCAATAACTCATTTAACTGGGCCCAACGACTCTATCAGGGAGACGGTGTTATCATCCCGCTTTTACAGATAATGAAATTGGGGCACAGAGAGCTAACGAGTATGTTTATAATCACACAGGTATGTTGTAGGGCTGGCTTCTGAGCCCAGAGATCGGGCTCCATAGTCTACTCAGAATGAGTTCAGTGGATGCCAGGTTGAACTTCAGTGACATTGGCCCACCCCACTCGTGATGCCCAGGTTGGCAGAGAAGGTTTAGAAGGACTTGGGAGAAGGGAGAACGGCTCAGAAGAATAAACACAATTCGAGACTCAGTGGGATTGAGAGATGAAAAGTCAAAAAAGAGATTCTACATCCCAGACTCGGAGAGCTGAGAAAAGGCACACCCATTCATCAATGCTGATTTGTTTGCCAAAAAAAGTGGCTTTATTTAAGTGGCTTCAGAGTGATGCCTGAGGAGTTTGTTTGAGGAGTGATGCCTGAGTCCCATAACTGGAGCTCATGGGAAAAGGCTTTGTCACGGTCTTGTTTTTAAAAACAATTTTTTAAAAATATATACTTTTAAAGTTTATTAATTTATTTGAAAGGAGGGAAAGAACACAAACAGGGGAATGGCAGAGAGGAGGAGCGAGAGAGAGATAAAGAATCCCAAGTAGCCTCCACACCATCAGGGCAGAGCCCGACGTGGGGCTCGAACTCACAAACTGTGAGATCATGACCTGAGCTGAGATCAAGAGTCAGATGTTTAAGTGACTGTGCCACCCAGGCCCCCCATGGTCTTGCTTTTTGACAAAAGAAAGAATAAGGAGCACGTCGTCCCAGTGTGGAACCCAGATCCTTGGTTCAGTGGGTTAAGTACTTTCAGGTGGGAGCATATGGGCTTTTGTGGTAATATTTTCATTTTAATGCATATCAGAAGAAACATAATAACTGGCATATGAAAATCATGAATTTGCTGGAGCTCATTGTTAAGATGACAATACTTTTTTTTTAAGTTAGGCAAATTTTTTAAAAAAGTAAATTTTAGAATAGACAGTTTATAGGTAGGCAAAAATGCCGAGGTGGAGTTGAGAATATTATTTTGGGGAAACTTTGGGCCAAGGTCACGTGTCCAATGTCCTGGCCCCAGAGAGCAGGTCCCAGCCCACCTTGATTTACAACCAGACCCTCACCTCCCTGCTCGGGCACATTCTTTCCTTCATGGCAGCCCAGAGCTGACTTCCCTCCATTGCCAAGCACACCAGGGAGTGCCCCTAACCTTGAACTTTTCATTCCTGCTTTCCTCCCATCTGCTCTGCCTCCGTATTTATTTCTCCTTATCAGAATCCTACTTTTCATTGCAGAATCCTATGCTTTCCCTTACTTATTCCCAGGGTAGCAAACGCCAGTGCCTACCTGGGCCATGGCAAAGATCCAGGGGAAGCCGACAGGGGAGACAGGCAAATAGAATGCCTATGAGTCCTGGCTGTCCCGAGAGAACGCAGAGTCAGGCTAGATTTGGTTTTCAGGCTGCCATTTGCCACTTCTATCATGTTTATGGGGCACATGGTGAGTGTCAGACACAGGTGACAAAGGAGGTGCACTCGTGAGAGGGTCACATGCTCTGTGGAGGCGTGCACACTCTGTGGACATGAGCACCTGCCCCATGGGAACACAGTGTGGACGAGCCCCACCTGTCCTCTGGGAGGCCTTCCCCACTGCCCATTCTTTCCCTCTGGCCTCGAGTTGATTTCTCTTTGCACGACACACACAGATCGGAACAGAGAGGTAGCATCCGGGCTCACTGGGGAGACCCCAGGAAAATCTGAGGCGACCTCTGCCACATGCAGAGACACAGGGGATCTCCCAGCTTGGGTGTCAAGGCACGGTCTGGGTGAATCAGGCTTCACAGTTAGTCTGAATCGGCTGTATGTTCAAGGCAAAACCCACCACGGGATCCCACGTGCTGGTGGCCCAGATGTGTGTGTGGAACGCACACGCAGAGCCCCCGCACCGGCTGGCCCTCCTGTGATGACCTCGTGGATGATTATCCCCATTTTACAGATGACAGAACATGATGAAAATGGCTGGTGGCTGTTCTCTCCTGCCTCTGAGGGTCTCAGCCCCCTCTGTCCTCAGCTCTGTCCCTGGCTGCTGGCTGATGCCTCTTGGGCGGCTTAACTCACTCATCTACAATGTCTCCAGAATGCAGCCATCTGGACCGGATGCTGGGCAGAGCGGAGGCCATGGGACTCTAGCACGCAGCAGTGGCGGCCTGGCGGGAAGCAGGTGTCACCCGGGGTGGACAGTGGGGCCAGCTGTAATGGATGCTGTCTCCAAGTGCATACCAGGGAGGAAGACGGAAGTGTTCCCAGCCCACATTCTCCAGTGGGCTCTCTTCTTCTGTCCTCAGAGAGAGAATGTGGGGAGAGAATTACCTGCAGGCTCAGTGACCCCAGCCCCAAGGTCCGGAACAAACCATCCAATGCATTTGGAGCGTATGTATGAAATGCAAAATCGAATTATGAAATACGGTGTCAGGTGTTCTTTTTAAATATTATTCTTAACACGGCACCTCCTTTCAGCAGACGGTCTGGCAGTAGATGGTCTTCGAAGGCCCTCGAGGATCTTAAATGATTCTGCTACAGTCAGATAAAAATAGTTAAAAAAAACAAAAAAACAAAAAAAACAAGGCAAGGCAAACTGATTCTTGAAGTGACTGATTTGTGCCTGACTTGTCACTCCTCTTGGCTAAAATTATTGAAGTTCGGCTGGAATTTTTTCTTTTGGTTGTCATGACTGATCTCTTCAGTATTCACCGTGAGATTCTAGTAACAGGTGGGGCTGGAGGCCACAGCCTTACTCGACGTCTGTTCTTGTCACCTGTACTCACTGATGTGGGTACACGCAGGCCAGGCCGTCTCCGCAAAGGGCAAGTGGAAGGGACAGGTTTCCTTTGAGCAAATCACAGGGACTCCCAGAGCTGGAATCTGCCCACCAAATGACCTCTGATTATTTTTACGCATTTTATTTATTTTTTTTTTAGCATTTATTCATCTTTGAGACACAGAGACAGAACGTGAGTGGGGGAGGAGCAGAGAGAGAGAGGGAGACACGGAATCCAAAGCAGGTTCAAGGCTCTGAGCTGTCAGTACAGAGCCCGATGCGGGACTCGAACTCACTGACTGCGAGATCATGACCTGGGCCGAAGTCGGACGCTTAACAGACTGAGCCACCCAGGCGCCCCAACCTCTGATTATTTTTATTTCTCTTTCAGATTGATCTGAGTAGAAGTGTGAAGAACAAAGTGTCCCCAGTTTACTTTTTTTCTTCTTCCTCAACTTTTCAGTCTGATCTCTTCACTGCCAGATTCTGAGTCTATGGAAAAATTGATCCAATCTCTTCTGTGTGCCGTTAATAAAATTACGATTTAAGTTTTGTCCCCAAGGGCGCCGTGATGGAGAAACCACAGATATGCATTCTTTTGTTGGAAAGACACGGGAGTACTTATATCCAAATTGTTAGTTCGCCATCATTATCTGATGAGGGAACAAGACATAAAGGTGAGGTTCTGTTTTCAGAGTGAACTTGTTTACCTGGATTCTTCCCCAGCAAGCAATGAGTAAGGCCTGGAACGCATGCCTTTCACGTTTAAAATATTAATAAATCACGGGTGCCAAGTTACTCTCTCTGCGTGTCTAACATTTCCCTTATCCTGCCATCTAAGGGAAGCTTTCATGCCATGCTTCAGTGCCAAGAGCATCTTCCGGGATAAGTGGTAACCTCAGCAGAAAGATGCCTCTCAGGTTGTGTTTCACGTCTTGACAAATCAATAGTTCCAAACCTGCCAGCCCCCACCCGCGCTTAGCTCGACTTTAGCTGCGGCCCCACAGAGGCCATGTTGCTTCCTGTGCACCTCCGTGGGTTTCTTTCCTGTAGGGGGCTGTGGATTAATCGGCTCCAGGGACTTATTTCCAGGGGTGGTTTCATCAGGCTCCTTTTCCTATGTGGAGACGAGAGTGAAGTGTGGGTGGCGTTGGGACGAAGCTGAGTGGACAGGCCGTGCTTCATCCCTCTGTGAGGAAGTGAGGACAGGACATGAACATGGTCTCAGAACATGGCGGATGGAAGGGCGCTGGGCAGCCGTACTGGGGAGACAGCAGCGTGTCCAGCCTTCTCGGTAGGCCAGGAGGAGGTGGGAGCCTTAGCCTGGCACCTTCTCTGACCACGCCTCCTGCTTGGATGGGCTGTCAGGCCATTCCAAGGCTGGGGTTTTATTTGGGAGGTCCTGACGAAGCGTAAAGTGTGGATCCTGATTGGGTGGAGTGCTTCTGTTTTCCAGGCCAAGGGAATACACAGCTGCTGTCCCAGCAAAGGGCAGCGGGGTGCGTCCTTGGGTACGGAGTATGGCAAACATGTGTTGCTTTTCCCCATCCAGTCCTCGCTGTACTGTTGTTTTTCAGAGGGTAACAACTCTCCAGTTGTCTTCCAGAAAAGACCCGTGCCCTGTCCTCACTGGGTATGGTCTTAGTAGGTCTGTTATCAAAGGGTCCTGTATCCCATCCAGGCCCAGGGTGAGCACGTGGCCTCAAGCCTAGCCAATTACATTCTTCCCTGGGATTTTGAAACTTGAGCAGGGCTACTCAAGAGCAGAAGGGAAAAAATTGGCAAAAAATTATTTCCAAAGGCCGTGCCCTCACAGAAACTTGGGGTAGTCCCTGCTACTAAGCCCCCAGATCCGCCCTGCTCCTGCCCTTTGCTGAGCCTGGTTCCACAGCCTTCCTTTATGATTCTGGAATGTGGCGCTGACCCAAAGCATTCTGGAATATTCTTCTTCTAAGAGGTGATTCCAGTCTCTGACAACTGACAATTACATGGCTGAAGCAAATATTTTGAGGGTCTGTGGCAGGCCCTTGTGGAATATAATTTTTGTTTGGCCGAATAGGAGAGGGAGGGGCTGGTATTACTAATTAATCTCCGACCCAGCAGAGGCCTTTTGTGATGTAGGAGGACTGGCTGGTGGGGTAGGAAACAGCATCTTAGATTGTGACAGAGACCATTTGCATACGATGATGATAATGATTATAGTAATAGTGAGTGATACCTGATCTCTTATTGCGTGGTCAACTTTGTGCTAAGGACATGACATAAAAATATTTTCACTCTCGCAAAAACCTCATGTGGTTGGCATGCGAAGTATCATCCCATTTTACAGGTGAGAAAATCGAGACCCAAATGTGAAATAATTTGATCACGGTCCCCCTGGAAGTGGTGGAGCTGGGACTTGAACCCAGGTCAGCTCTCTCCAAGGCTCTTGGTGCACTATTTTTTTTTTTTTCTGCACTCATTTTTCAAGTTTATCTGTAAGTCTGTCCAGTGGTTCTCAACCAGGGGCAATTCTGCTCCCCAGGGGACATTTGTCCACGTCCGGAGACATTTGGTTGTCCCTCCGGGAGAGGGGGCTGCGACCGACATCTAGAGGGCCAGGGATGCTGCAAAGCGTCCTAAAAATACACAGGACAGCCCCCGACAACAAAAAACCTTCCAGCCTCCCAATATTGATAGAGCTGAGGCTGAGAAGGCTTTTTCCTCCACACAATTTGACCCAAGGAAAGCTTGTGGTGCCAGAAATCGGGGCAGGTGAAACCCATAGTCGCGTGTCCACATCTCCCTGTTCTTCTATCCTCTTTCTTTCCTTCCCTTTTCTTTCTTCTTTCTTCCCCCACCCCCCCACCCTGCTGTTTTGAGAAAAACACACAACGGTTTCCTCCTCCCTTCTTTCCGCCCCTTTCCTTTAGCCGTTAGCCACTTTTGAAATGTTTTCACTGGCTTGGAGTCATTCAGCCACTGCTTATTAATAATTTCCCCCTTGGCATCTGCTGCCGCCTCCGTGTTAATGGCTCGGATCGGAGCGAGGCCCTCTGTGAGGAGGACTGACTGCTCATCCAAGGGGTTAACCTTCATTTTTGCTGCCCAGAAAGAGGCCTAACTAGGTGGAGGGGAGCTAAGTGCTTGAGGAACACACCACAGGGCTAAAGGCTCCGAAGGAGCCGTTGTGATCCATCAGATAAATAAATATGCTTTTCCGAAATTGTCTAAAGCTTTATTTATAGAAGGGGTCCAAATGGCTTGGAAGGAATCTACTTAAGAAGCTCTTAGCTCTTCTGGCACTCCTCAGAGTGGAATGAAACACTTTATGGTTGTTTTCTTTGCCTTAATGATGCTGTGAGGAAAGCCAAGATGGCCCCACCCTCAGGGTGGGAGCATGGGGAGGAAGCCTTGTCTCCTCCTGGGAGATGAGGCGCAAGATGACCCCAGCTTGTCCCCAGCCTGTGACGTCTTCCCAGCCCTGGGCCACAGCCGTGTGGGCTGTAGGAGAGGTGGGCGCCTACCGCCCGCAAGGAGCTGCCCTCCAACTGCTGGGAGGGAGCGCACAGCCTACAGGCCAAGGGCTGGGCTGGCCACCAGCAGACTGGTTGGCCAACTGATGCGTAAAACTTCTATTGGATTGGTTGCCAATCCTAGGACATTTAAAAAAAAAACCCTAGTGACTTGTTTCAATTTCTTTTTTCTTTTTGTGAAAGGGAACATTGGGCCGCATCGGTCCAACCTCGCCACATGGCAACAGCTGCCCCCCCTTGAGCCCCTGCATTGTCTCTATCCTCACTCAGGCTCCTGCTCTGAGCTCCCTTCCTGGCCCGTGCAGGCAGTCAAGTCCACGGTCCCTGTCCTAGAGAAGCAGGGTTTGCTTTAGCCATCGTTCGGGAATAGTTAAGGAATGACAACAACCACAACAGTGACAGATTCAAAAAAGGGAGGGGTCCCATGATTCTGGGGTTAGGGAGGGGGTGAGGCTGGAAGTGACGGAGAGCTTGTTGGCCCATGCCGTCAGGAAGGAAGGGGAGCTGGTGTTTGAATGCTTTGTCAGTGAGGATGGGAGGCCAGGAAGGAAGGTTCTGGCTGAGGACAGTGGGGCGAGGAAAGGGCATGAGGACAATGGAGAGAAGGCTGTGCTGGGCTTGTGCGGGGAAGCTGGGGGGCACTGATTAGAGGGTTCACCTGGGGAAGGAAAGGGGGATGTGACCTCAAAGCCGTGTACCGACCCTGGGGTCCATGCCATGTGTTCAATGGTTACATGCCCATCTGCCTGCATGGTTCCCCGGGGGACAGAGGAGCCAGGGGAGCCAGAGGATTGACTGCAGGAAGCAGCAGGTTTCCTGTCAGACTCTTCGAGAGAGTCGTCCACTCTCACCCTTTCCTTGTCTCTCCCACCTCAATCCCAGATCAGGTCTCCTCCCGGGGGGCCCAGCACTCTGAACGCTAATGGACCCACTTGCCAGAGAGGGGTGGGGCGGGGGAGGAATGACTCGGACTCAATGACCAGGGACTCAATGTCCTTATTGGTCCCAATGCCCAGAGGCCCTGGAGGTGGCCCAGAGTGGGTTATTTGGGGCCAACACACTACTAGTTCAAGGGTGGCATATCTAGTTCCTCCTTCCAATTCTTAGAAATACCCTGCCTCTGAAACAACTCCTTTCTCTCTTTCTCTCCTTCCTTCCTTCCTTCCTTCCTTCCTTCCTTCCTTCCTTCCTCCCGTTCTTTCATTCTTTCTTTCACCAAACCACATGTGTGAGGCTTTATGTAATCATTTTCTTGGCAAACTTTTTATTTGTAAAATTCCCGTAGTGTGGGAATCCAGAGGAGGTCGCTGGGAGCCCGTATGGCCGGGCAGAGGGGAGAACTTTGCTGCTCTGATGGTTTGGGCCATAGAATAGAGCCCGGCGTGGGGAAAAGACCTGGTGCGAACTGGCATCAGGTGGGTCATGGTCAAAGAGAGGTTTGCCCACCTGCAAAACTGTCCTTGATGGCAGGAAAACCCAGAGCCCCAGAGCCGGCTGGGCCGTGGAGATGTGGTCAATCCGCCCAACACGTGAGCGGGTGGGGTGCGGAGTCTCCGGGTTCCAGGCTACAAGGAACACACGCATGATTTCGGAGATTATTTTTGACTGGGGGAAAATAAATTGCATGTTCGAGGATCTGAATAGATTAAAAACATTAAAAAAAATGTTCCGCTTCTGCTTCTATTGTATTTTTACTTTATTGCTGGTGATTTCTCCTTTGACTCGCTAACGGGAATGTATTTTTTCTTGGTGCCGCCATTACCTCTTCCTGCTACTTTCCAGGTCACTAATTTTTCTGCTTAGAGTTCATTCTGTTTAGACTGATATGCTGTCTCTTTTAATGAGGTTATTTCTGGGTTATTAGCCTTCCTGTTATATGATACCTTATGTGGAGGCCCTAATTGATGTAAATCAAACACAGCTCGCAGAAAAAAAAAATCAAAGTCATTCTTCAGATATTTGGTGGATCTCGGGGCATCTCAGGATTTCAGTATTTAAAACTACGTCTTCGACAAGAGGTTACATGTAGCTAATAACACAAATAAATCCTTTCTTATTCGTAAATTAGCAGGTTCAAAGAAGTGGAAATTGAAAGAGAGCATTGGCATTTGGGTTTGCTGAATAAGCTTTAGACAGAAATTAGGCTGAAAAGAACCGAGTGGGAGGGGTGTAGCTGTACAGTTCAATAACCTTGCCAACATATTTTTATTAAGGCATTCTTACATAAGCCATTAAGTTTTAGGTTAATTTTTACAGATATTTTCTGGCTGCACTTCACGAAGAATAGTAGAATGAAGCAAAAGAATTTCCTCCAGAGCTCTCCTAGGCGTCCTGGCTCAGCTCCCCTTGGGAGGGATTGGGGGCTATTTGGTCGTATGAGGGCCCCATTGTTATCTTGGCATTAGCAATAGGAGGTTGGGTTTTTTTTTTTTTTCTTTTTTTTTTTTTTTTTCCTTGTTTTGCTCCTGGACATTAGCTCTGTCATGGGAGATTCTGACGTGCAGGCATATTATTTTTATCTCGAAAGAAAAGAAAAATATGGTTTGCTCTCCTTTTTCCTTAAGGTCTTGTTCATTCATTATGTTCCCTGCCTGTCTCAGAGAGAGAAATTGATCTCCGCTTGGAAAGGCGTGGCCAGCTCGCGGCTCTCCAGAGGGAGAGCGTCTCCGCAGAGCTGGGGGCTCTTGGTGGGTGCAGGTTTGCACCCGAAGCGGGGGAGGTGGGGACAGGGCACCCTCCGGAGACCACACCGAAGGTGCGGGAATGCGGGGATCGCAACACCTGCGTTCAATGCCAGTTCTGTCCCTTAACAACCATGCGATGCTAGGGAAGGGCTTACCTGCTGATTAAAGCATGAGAAACTCTAAGGTAAACCCACCTGACCCAGCTCTCCAGATACCCAACGTCCCCCGGAGTGGTCAACCCTCCTGAGACACACACGCGGCCCCTGGTTTGGCAACATGAAAATATCACCTGCACAGGTTGGTTCATGCGTGTGGAGAAAAGCAATGTGGAAGCTTCCAGACATCGTACAAAATGTTTTCCGCGGGGTCTTGCCAGCGACAGTTACGGAAGTCTGCGGAGGGCCCGGGAGGACACCACCATTGGGGTTGGGGCCCAGCCTCCCGGTCACTGGAGGCTCGGTCACAGGGCGCCTTGGGTTTACACCGAGGTCAAGGCCTCCGAGGCTTCTTTCCCACGGGCCTGAGCCACATCTCCCCCCTGCGTGCAAAGGTGAAGAGAGTGTGGGGAGGCTGAAGCATGGCGGAGATGGGGTATTCTGCTTCATCCTCGGGGTGGTGGGCTTTTCCCCGGGGAGGAGGCCCACTGCCTGTGGGCCTCTCGGGAGACACCAGTTAGCCAAGCGTCAGCGCCAGGGTGTGGGCTGTTCCCGCATCCTGCCAGGAGGCGCCCCAAGTCAGGTGAGCCCACGGGTCCCGCGCCCCCGGAGGCCAGAGGGTGATCCACATCTAGGCCGGCTCCTCAGAGGGCAGGAGAGCGGGGCTCCTCTAATTCCATCTGATCCATTTATGAATACTTGCAGTAGCCTCCTGTCACGGAGCCTGAGTTTCTGGAAGAAACACGCCGACCTTGTATCCCTGAATCGTGGAGAAGGAGAGAAGGATGCAAAGTTCCTCTAGCGCCGGGCGGCCCAGACTTCCTCCAGGATTATTCACTTGTACATTCTTTTTAAAAATAAACTTCCTTTTGGGGCACCTGGGTGGCTCAGTCGGTTAAGCCACCGACTTCGGCTCAGGTCACGATCTCACAGTCCCTGAGTTCGAGCCCCGCTAAGGCTCTGTGCTGACAGCTCAGACCCTGGAGCCTTCTTCGGATTCTGTGTCTCCCCCTCTCTCTGAACCTCCCCCCGTTCATGCTCTGTCTCTCTCTGTCTCAAAAACAAATAAGCATTAAAAAAAAAATTTAATAAAAAAAATAAGTAAATAAAAATAAACTTCCTTTTAAATGTTCCAAACCAGTTATTTACTTTTAAAGGAAAGTATTTGCCAATTTAATACCTGGATACATATCAATAGCCGTAAAGAGGGGATAGTTTTGAAGTGGCTACAATGCCCAGCCCGTCGGCCCACTCTGCTGCCCCCAGAGTCTCACGCGCACGCACACACTCATACACACACACACACACACACACACACGCGCGCGCGCGCGCGCAGCATGGTGCGTGCGACACACACCCATCCCACACATCCCACAAGACGCACACGCGTGAAACGGTACACGACACCGAGAACACGTGGTACGCTCACCCCACACAACGCGCAGGCGCACAATCACGTGACCGCTGCCAGACTAACACCGTGACGGCCCCCGCCGTAGTCGCGCAGCGCACACAGAGCGCAGGCGCGCGCCGGCCACACCCAACGTACACGCCCTGAATCCTGCTGCACACAGAGCACGCCCCCACCGCAACGCCTGCGAAACTAGCACACGGCGCAGCCACGTCTGCCACAACACACAGCAGGTACGATGTGCGGGCACACGCCCGCAGAGTCCACACTCTTAAGAAAAAGAAAGGTGGAAGGAAAGCCCGGGAAGTGGTGTTTTGGGTAATTATCCGTTTCCTTGCAGTGTTTTTCTGCATTGTCTAAATTTCCTACAAGGAGCAGGTATTGATTTATAACATGAGGAGAGGATCACCATTTTGTCAGCCAGTGGTTCCTTCCTGTGGCAGCCCCTGGCCCCCGTGGATCGGTGCCCCGATGCCCGTTATGTTGGGTTCCTGGCAGAGGAAGTTGCTGGTGGCCTGGGGAATCCAGGGATTTTCTGCGAGGGCGTCGCTCAGCCCTTGGCCCCTCCATCTGCCCTGCCTCGAATCTAATTTGGCTGCAAGGATGCCAGGGTAGGGGGCCCAGGCTCTGGCTCCCTGCAGGGTCTCTGGCTCAGTCCTACCACCCTACCCCACTCTCCCATCATTTTGTTCCGTGGAATGGAGTTTGTTTATTTGCACTTACTTTGTGTATTTACTTATTTTGAGTTTATTATATTTTGTTTATATGTTTATTTATTTTGAGAGAGACAGAGAGAGAGACACTGCACTTGTGTGTAAGTTGGAGGAAGGGCACAGAGAGAGAGAGAGAGAGAGGCAGAGAATCCTAAGCAGGCTCTGTGCTGTCAGTGTAGAGCCCGACTCAGGGCTCGATCCCACGAGCCGTGAGATCATGACCTGAGCCGAAATCAAGAGTCGGACGCTTCACTGATGGAGTCAACCAGGTGCCCCTACTGATATATTTTCATAGGTTACAATTGCAGAGGGCTGACCCGATGTCCAGAGGCTATTAGCCACAGTGATGCATAATATTCAAGCAGAATTGCGGTCAAGGATGCAAACTTTGTCTCCCGCCTTCTCCATCAGGTTGAAGAGCGCAACAGAGTGGGCGTTCACCTTCTGGCTTTACAATTTGTTCTGCTGAGTCTGTACGTCACCTGATCTCTTGTAGGCTCCCGGAGCCACATGCTTCGCCTTCTGATGGCAGCCCAGAGTCCCTGAGAAGTGTCGCTTTGGCAACTGGAGACCTTCCGAGCTCCCTGCTCCTTTTGGGGGCAGTGATGACACGTCTGGATTCGAGAAGGAGCAAAGGCCCTGGGGCTCAATAAGCATGGTTGTGTTGCCATCCTGAGGCGAGACACCTGGACACGATGTGTGAATACTAGGGTTTCTGATACTGATACAAACTTGTTCCAGTCCAATCCAACAGCAATACCAGGGTTGCCGTTTTCCCTCTGAGCAAGGCTCGAACAACGTGTCAGTCTCCAACGGGACAGTAGATACTATACGATGAATAAAATCAGGTTTCCTATTTTGTCTGTGTTACCCGAGAAGCCGAGGAGATCACAGACATTGGGTGCACGATGCCAATGCTGGTGATTTCGTAAACAAGCTAGGAAAGTGTAATGAGCAAGGAGACGCACACACACGGGTGCATCCACCAGATGGACTTTGGCGGTGTGAGGGAACAGGGACATGGAAACTGGAGCCTGAGGTGTAACAGCGGATGAGCAAAGCTACGGCTGAGAAAACGAGTTCACGCCAAAGGAACAGCACGCATGGACACCCTGAGGCAGGAGAGGACAGACGACGCCCAGGATCTCAAAGGAGCAGAGTGGCGACAAAAGGGAAAGCCGGTGAGCCCACACTGGCTGAGACTGAAGGGCTGGGGCGGGATGCAGACCAGGAAGCCACATCAGGTTTTGGTGTTTATGTGCCGGGCAATGTGACACGTGAAGGACACGTTTTCAACAAGTATGCAGCAGTATGTAAGGCATTCAAAAATATGAAAAAGAACACGACCCACACCACCTGGGCTCTACATCTCTCTGCCTCCAGGTGGAGTCTTGTTGGCTTGATCTGTGCTCTAGTGGGTTGACCCCTCTGCACCCCCCACTGGCTTCCTCTTGCATTCGTCCAGGGGGAGCCCAGCAGGAGACTGGAGGACATAGCAAGTGAGGGATTGATTAGGTCAGGCTCCATCTATGCAGCCGTTTTGTTCCTGGTAACTGCCTCTTTAGCTCAGCCGGTGGGAAACACCCCAGGGGCCCTTGTGGTGTCCCAGCACCCTGTAAACAGCCCCTCAAAACTTACTCAGTCGAGTGTGCCTGCTGTTTCCTGCAAGGACCCACCTCCTGGGCTCAGGAATAAAGGACAGGGACATTTGTGTGTCTCTCCTCGGTTAAAACCCCTTCTTCTCCCTCAAAAGTAACCACTATACTTCATGCTGTGTTCTCATCCCCTTGCTTGGTTTTCTGCTCTTAGCCCCTCACTTACAGCCGCAGCTCCCGGCGCTCTGCCCCGCACTTTCTATTCCAGTGCAGTCTTGGGATCAACTTCCAGTTTTCAGCAATAGCATTTTTTCGTTGTTTTTGTTTTGTCTGAGGACTTGCTCTGGCCATCAAAGTCTACTTTGTCCCCATCACCGCATGCCAGAAGTACCCGGGGATTAATACCTCCTCCCAGCAGCCCTCAAACAAATATGGACGGGAGTTGGTGCATACATACTCCAGCTCCCTCACCTCTCCGATGAGATATCCTGGGACACAGGGTTTCTCTGGAGGATTAAGCTCTGCTTACCCAGCAAGGAAGGTGCTTTGACACTGCACCTCTCACTGGCTCCCTTCCCCTCCCTCTCACTACCTCTCTTCCTGACTCGTGTTTTCTAAGATCGGCTCTTAATTTTTTTTTTAAAGTTTATTTATTTTTGACAGAGAGAGAGACAGAGCATGAGTGGAGGAGGGGCAGAGAGAGGGAGACACAGGATCAGAAGCAGGCTCCAGGCTCTGAGCCGTCAGCACAGAGCCCGATGCGGGGCTCGAACTCACGGACCTCAAGATCATGACCTGAGCCGAAGTTGGACGCTCAACCGACTGGGCCACCCAGGCGCCCCAAGGCTCTTAATTTTTTTAAAAAAATTTAATGCTTATTTATTTTTGAGAGACGGGGCACAAGTCAGGGAGGGGCAGAGAGGACACACAGAATCCGAAGCAGGCTCCAGACTCCGAGCTGTCAGCACAGAGCCTGATGCCAGGCTTGAACTCACAAGCCGTGAGATCATGATCGAATCCGAAGTCAGACACTAAGCTGACTGAGTCACCCAGGCACCTTGATCAGCTCTTAATTTTACCTCACATTCCCTTTTGTGCAATAAGAGGTATGTATCTTTAAGCAAACAAAGTATTTTGCATACTTCTAGGCTTTCTAAAATTGATATTACATTGCCTGAAATTTTCTGTAACTGGTATCTGTTCTATATCGTGTTTGTTAGATTCGCCCATAATAGTATCAATTTCTGTGATTTGTTCATTTTCACTGCTGCATAATATTTCATCGCACACACAGTCATTCCCCTTTGATGGGCCCATAAATGTTTCTTTTGCTATTTGAAGCAGTACCGCTAAGAACATTCTTATCTTCATATCTTTTTTGTCTATGTAACAGGTTTTCTTGGCTAAAAACCTAAGAATAGAATTGGTGGCTTCTAGGGGATGCAAGTTTTCAGATATAGTTGTTCTCTAGACTGGTTGTACCAAATGATACGCTCTCTAGCAGCGTTTATGATTTCTGTTGCTCTCTCTCTTGCCAGCACTCGATATTGTCAGACTTTCCAACACCTTCTTGTGTTGGGAGGTATCATTAGAGTTTCAAATTGCATTTCCTTGCTTAATGGGAGGTTGAACATCTTTTCATATGTATGGAGGGGGTAATTTTTGTGAATGGCTGGTTAATAATTTTTCTTTGGGGTTGATTTTCCTGTATTTTAATTGTTTTCAAACCTTTCAACATTCTGTGTATAATTATTTCTTGATTAGATAAATATTAGACACTAGACATATCTTCCAGTCTGTGGCTTATCTCCTCATCCTCTTATGGTGGCTTTGAATGAACAGAAGCACTACAGAATTTAAATGTGGAAACCGTGGCATGATGTGGTTATGCTTTTATAAAGGACTCTCTGGTGCTGATGAATGGATTGGAAAGTCGTTAAGGGAAAACCAGTAGAGGAAAACCCACTGGGGACCACTGGCTGTAACAAATCAGAAGGAATAGTTGGTAGTCGAACTAAGGAAAAGACAATGAAAATGGAGAGTTACTAGTACATCCAAGAGAGATCTTGGAGAAGATTTTATGAGATTTTATAAAGATTAGAAAGAAGTAGATGTTAAAAGTCACTGCCTGGAATTCAGGTTCCAGCCAAGATGGGGTAGCAGGGTGCAGACTGATCTTCCTACCTGAAAAAGAGAGACAAAATATATATTTGAAAAGTTGCATTGACTATGAGGCAATAGGAGACCCAGATTCCTAAGAGATGGGAAATAAATTAGGAGATCCCTAAATGAGATGCCCCTGCCTGCTGCCTGGGAAGAGGTTCCAGACCATAGTGAAGGGAAAGGGAGCTGCAAGGCAAAAATGGGAAAATTTACAAGTGTAGTCAGAGATCGGACACCACTCTCTCATTATTGATAAGAGAAGTTGAGAGAAAAATCATTAAGGATATAGAAGATTTAAACAGTACTACCGACCAACTTTCCGTGATCAGTATCTATAGAACCTCCCGTCAAACAATAGTGGAACACACTATTTAAATTGTAACTATGGCTTTACCAAGACAGAATATGCGCTAGACCACAACGATAAACCCAGTGAATGTGAAAGGATTCATATACTGTCAAATATATGTTCTCCAGCCACAGTAGTGGTTAGAAATAATAACGGACAAATATGTGAAAGATGTCCCAATATTTGGAAAATAAACAACACGCTTCTACATAACCCGTTTGTCAAAAAATACATAAAAGTAGAAATGTGGAAGGATTTTGAGCTGAATGGAATGAAAATACAGTACACAAATGCTTGTGAGAAGCTGATTAAAACAGCATTTGGAGGGAAATTTATAGCACTAAACATCTATATATAGAAAAGAAGAAAGATCTCAAACAAATTACCTCAGCTTTCAGCTTAAGAAACTAGAAAAAGAAAAGCAAATGAAACTCAAAGTAAGCAGAAGAAATGAAATAATATAAATCAGAGTGGAAATCATTGAACTAGAAAACAGAAAGACAATCCAAAAAAAATAAATGGAACAATAACTATTTTCTCTGAGAAGTTGAATAAAGTCAGTAAATCTCCGGCTATTCTGATCTGGAAAACAAAGAGCAAAGGCAATAATTACCAACATCAAAAGTGAGAGTACTCTTTCTATGGATATTAAGAAGTTAATAAAGGGATATTATAGGTACCTATATATAAATTATATATATATATAACTATATATAAATTATGTATGTATAATTTATATATAAATAGCTATAAATAAGTTAGTTGACTTAAATGAAATAGATTTCTCAAAAGACAGAACCACCAAAAATTACTCAAGAAGAATTAGATAGCATGAGTAGCCCTATATCTATTAAAGAAAATGGAATTTTAGTTAACAGCCTTCCTTCAGTCCATTCAGTTTCACTTGTGAGATCTACCAAGCATTGAAAGACGAAATGGTGCCAGTTCTACACAAGCATCTGCAGAAAATGGAAGAGGAAATTATGCTTCCCAGCACATTCCATAAGACCAGAATGATCCTGATACTACAAATCAGACAAAAAGTGTATAAGACAATTAAAGTCCAATATCCCTCATGAACATAGATGTAAAAGTTCTTAACTTTGTTTTAGTAAATCAAATTAAAGAAGTATAAAGGGTAATGCATCATGAGGAGAGATTTGGGAAACATTGAGGGAAGCGAGGTGGAGGGAGGGATTTTTGTAGTGAGAGACTGAATTGTGTTTGAATACTTCATGGGCAGGAACCAGCACTCACAGAGGCAATAATGGATGGCCCCAACATTTTTAGATTGGAGTTTGTCAACTCTGGTTGTGTATTCAAATTGCCTGGGGAACTTTGAAAAAATCCTGATGCCCCAGCCACTATCCCTATCTACTCCCCTACCCTGCACCTCCCAAGCTGTCACTCCCTTCTGGAATGAGCCTGGGATTTTCTCCTTCTCCTTCTCCTCATTCTTCTCCTTCTCCTTCTTCTCCTTCCCTTTCTCCTTCCCCTTCCCATTTCCCTCCCCTTCGCCTTCCCCTTCCCCTTCCCCTTCCTCTTTCCCTTCTCCTTCCCCTTCCCCTTCCCCTTCTCCTTATCCTTCTCCTTCCCCTTCCCCTTCTTCTTATCCTTCCCCTTCCCCTTCCCCTTCTCCTTCCCCTTCCCCTTCCCCTTCTCCTTCCCCTTCCCCTTCCCCTTCCCCTTCCCCTTCCCCTTCCCCTTCCCCTTCCCCTTTCCCTTTCCCTCCCCCTCCCCCTCCCCCTCCCCCTCCCCCTCCTCCTTCATCATCATCGTCATCTTCTTCTAAATAAGAGCTCATTAGGGATTCAAATGTGTAGCCATGATTAAGAACCTTGTGTGGGGGGGGTGGCAAAAAGAGTGAAGGGAAGTAGGATACAGACTTCCAGTTATGGAATGAGTAAATCACAGGAATAAAAGGAACACCATAAGGGAATATAGTCAATGACATTGTAATGGTGTTGTGTGGTGACAGATGGTCGCTACACTTGTGAACAGAGCATAATGTACAAACTTGTCAAATCACTATGTTGTACACCTGAAACTAATGCAACATTGAACATTGTGTGTCAGTTATACTAAAAAAAGAAAAAAAGAGAAAAGAATCATTGTTCTGAAAGATACGGTCTGGGATCCCAATCATAGGTGAAGCAATTTGCCTTAGGTGTGAGGAAAGCTGCTCATTATAGCAGGAAGGAAGGAAGGAGGGAACAGGTGCAGGTAAGTTTGAGAGCTTGATGGGGAATATTAAGGTAGGTCCGCTTAGTTGTCTTACATTTTTAGGAATCTCTACAAAAGTGATCATATAATTCTTTTAAAAATATTATTATTGCAGTATAGTTAACATACAATATTATATTCGTTGCAGAAGTATTTTCGTTGCATAGTATTTCGACAATTCTATACATTACTCAGTGCTCACTGTGGCAAGTGTAGTCACCATCTGTCACCAACAACATTATTACCATGTTATTGACTATATTCCCTATGCTATTCCCTCTTAATTCTCTTCATCTGTTTCACTCACCCTCTTCTCCCACCCCTCTGGCAACCACCAGTTTGTTCTCTGTATTCATGAGTCTGTTTTTTTTGGTTGTTTGTTCATTTGATTTGTTTTTTAGATTTCACATATATGTGAAATCATGTGATAACTGTCTTTTTCAATATGACTTTTTTTCACTTGGCACAATACCCTCTAGGGCCATTAATGTTCTCCCAAATGGCAAGATCTCATCCTTTTTCATGGTTTAGTCAATATTACGTTGTATATATGTATGTATGTACTACATGTTCCTTTTCATTCATCTGTTGATGGGCATGTGAGTTGCTTCCATATCTTGGCTATTGTAAATAATGCTGCAGTGAACATAAGGGTGCATATATCTTTAAGAATTAGTGTTTTCATTTTCTTTGGATAAATACCCAGTAGTAGAATTACTGGATCATATGGTATTTCTACTTTCAATTTTTTTGGAGGAACCTACATACTGTTTTCCATAGTGGTGGCACCAATTTACATGAGGGTTTCCCTCATGTACAGTGAGGGTGCATGAGGGTTTCCCTTTCTCCATATCACTTTTCTCCATATCACTTGCTATTTCTTATCTATTTGATGATAGCCATTCTAAGAGATATGAGATGATCTTTCCTTGTGGCTTTGATTTGCATTTCCCTGATGATTAGTGATGTTGAGCATCTTTTCATGTGCCTGTTGGCCATCTGGATTTCTTCTTTGGAAAAATGTCTATTCAGTTCCTCTGCCCATTTTTTATTTGAAATGTTTTTGTTTGTTTGTTTTGTTTTGTTTTGTTTTGTTTTTGGTATTAAGCTGTATAAGTTCTAGATGTATATAGTTTGAATATTAACCCCTTTATCAGACATATCACTTGCAAATATTTTTTTCCCATTCTGTAGGTTACATTTTTGTTTTGTTGGTTTCCTTTTCTATTGCAAAAGCTTTTTATTTTGGTGTAGTCCCAATAGTTTATTTGGGACATATTGCTTGTCTTCTTTTAGGAATTTTATTGTTTCAGGTATTACATTTAGGTTTTTAATCAATTTTGCTGATTTTTGTGTATTGTGTAAGAATTGGTCCAGTTTCATTTTTTTTTGCATGTAGCTGTCTTGTTTTCCCAGCATCATTTATTGAAAACACTCTTTTTCCCTATTGTATATTCTTGCCTCGGCTATTGCAGATTAATTGACCATATCAGTGTGGTTTATTTCTGGGCTCTCCATTCTGTTCCATTGATCTATATGTCTATAAAAATAGACATAGACATAAAAATAGACATAAAAATGTAGGTACCATACTGTTTTGATTACTATAGCTTTGTAGTATATCTTGAAATCTGGTGTTGTGATACGTCCAGCTGTGTTCTTTCTCAAGACGGTTTTGGCTATTTGAGTTTTTTTGTAGTTTCATACAAATTTTAGGATTATTTTTTCTAGTTCTATGAAAAACGCTATTGGTATTTTGATGGGGATTGCATCACATCTGTAGATTGCCTCGGGTAGTGTGGTCATTTTAACAATAATAATTCTTCTAATCCATGAGCATGGTATATCTTTCCATTTGTTTGTGTCACCTTCATTTTCTTTCATAAGTATCTTATAGTTTTCAGAGTATAAGTCTTTTACTTGCTTGGTCAAATTTATTCCTAGGTATTTTTTTCTTTTTGGTGCAATTTTAAATGGGATTTTTTTCTTAATTTCTCCTTGCGAATTCAGAAGTATAGAAATGCCATGTCATCCACAAATAGTGCAAATTTTATTTTTTCCTTACCAGTTTGGATGCCTTTTTTTTTCTTGTCTGCTGCACCTAGGACTTCCAATACTATGTTGAGTAAAAGTGGTGAGAACGAATACCCTTGTCTTGTTCCTGTTCTTGGACGAACTCTAAGTTCTCAGTTTTTCACCACAGAGTGTGACGTAAGCTGTGGGTTTTTTATATATGGTCTTTATTATGTTGAGGTATGTTCCCTCTAAACCTACTTTGTTGAGAGTTTTTATCATGTCTGGGTATTATACTTTGTCAAAGGCTTTTTCTGAGCCTATTGAGGTAATCATAATGGTTTTAATCCTTCCTCTTGTTAATGTGATGTATCACGTTGATTGATTTGTGAATATTAACCATTTGTATTCCTGGAATAAATCCCACATGATTGTGGTGAATGATCCTTTTAAAGTATTGTTGAATTCAGTTTGCTAGTATTTTGTTGAGGATTTTTACATCTATGTTCATCAGGGATATTGGCTTGTAGTTTTTTCTTTTCTTTTTATGTAGTGTCTTCATTTGGTTTTGGTATCAGAGTAATGCTGGCCTCATAGAATGAATTTGGAAGCTTTCCGTCCTCTGTTTTTTTTTGGAATAGATCCATAACGTATTTAGAAAATTTTGTTTTATTTCTAAACACTGTGGATTTAAAAATATATTTCATACTTGTTAATTTCTAATTTAATTCTAATAATTTAATTCTGTTATAGTCAGAGAAAATACTCTGTATGATTTCAACGTATAATATTTGCTGAGTCTTTTTAAATCTCTCAACAAATGGTCTATCTTGGTGAATGCTCCATGTGCACTTGAAATAAATATGGATTTTGCTGTTGGATGGAGTGTTTTATTAGGCTCAGTTAGGTTAAATTGGTTGATTATATCCAGATATTCATTCTCCTTACGGACTTTTGTTGTTGTTAACTTGTTCTATTAACCACCGGCAAGAGAATAAAAATCTTCAGTTACAATTCTAAATTTGTCTATTTCTCCCTCTAGTTTTGTGAATTTTTATTTCATGTATTTTGAAGATCTGTTGTTATGTGCACATGCATTCAGGGCAGGTCCTTTACGAGTTGAACCTTTATCAATATTAAATGTCCCTCTTTATCTTTAGAAGTATTTTTGACTTTGAAATCCTGTCTGATTATTAATATAGCTTCATAGCCTTTCTTGTTCTTATTATTTGCGTATCTCTTTTCATCCTTTTACTTTTAAACTTATCTCTGTCTTTATATTTAAAGAGTGTTTGTTATAGGCAGCGTATAGTTTGGTCTCAATATCTTACTTGAACATTAATGATACTTAGTAGTATTATTGATGTCAGGTTTAAGTCTAACAATGTATTTTCCTATTTGCTAGTTGTTCATTTCTTTCCACTTTTGGATTAATGGAGAATTTTTAGTGTTTCATTTTTTAATCAAAGTATAACTGACATATGATGTTAGTTCCAGGTGTACAACATAATGATTCAACGTTTGTATATTTTGTAAAATGATCACCACAAGAAGTTTAGTTACCATCTCTCACTTTATTTTTTTATTTTTTATTTAAAAAAAATTTTTTAACGTTTATTTATTTTTGAGACAGAGCATGAATGGGCGGGGGGCAGAGAGAGAGGGAGACACAGAATCCGAAGCAGGCTCCAGGCTCTGAGCCATCAGCCCAGAGCCCGATGCGGTGCTCGAACTCACAGACCGCGAGATCGTGACCTGAGCTGAAGTTGGACGTTTAACTGACTGAGCCACGCAGGCGCCCCACCATCTCTCACTTTATAAAGTTACAATTTTTTTTTCTTATGATGAGAACTTTTAAGGTTTCTTTTCTTAGCAACTTTCAAATTTGCAACACAATATTATTGACTGTTATCACCATGCCGCTCATTACATCCCCATGATTTACTTATTTTATAACTGGAAGTTTTTACTTTTTTTTAATTTAATTTTTTAAAATTTACATCCAAATTAGTTAGCATATAGTGCAATGATGATTTCAGGAGTAGATTCCTTAGTGCCCCTTACCCATTTAGCCCATCCCCCCCACACACCCCCTCCAGTAACCCTCTGTTTGTTCTCCATATTTAAGAGTCTCTTCTGTTTTGTTCCCCTCCCTGTTTTTGTATTATTTTTGTTTCCCTTCCCTTATGTTCATCTGTTTTGTCTCTTAAAGTCCTAATATGGGTGAAGTCATATGATATTTGTCTTTCTCTGACTGACTAATTTCGCTTAGCATAATACCCTCCAGTTCCCTCCATGTAGTTGCAAATGGCAAGGGATGAATGTATAAAGAAGTTGTGGTGTATATATATATGTGTGTGTGTGTGTGTGTGTGTGTGTGTGTGTGTGTATAGATATATACCATAGAAACATGTGCGTTTTGACCACCTTCACTTGTTTCACCCACCTCCCACTCTCTCCCCTCTGGCAACCACAGTCTAATCTCTGTACCTGTAAATTTTGCTCTGTTTTTGTTTTTTCATTTGTTTTGTTTTTCAGATTCCAAGGGTAAGTGAAATCAAATGGTATTTATGTTTCTTTGCCAGACTTATTTCATTTAGCATAGCCTTCATTTATTTCACTTATCCTCAGGGTCCGTCCATGTTGTCTCAAATGGCAAGATTTCATTCTTTTTTATGGCTGAGTAGTATTCCATGGGATCCATATATCTATCTCACGCTTTCTTTATCCTCTCATCCATTGATGGACACTTGGGTTCTTTCCACAGTTAGACTGTTATGTTGCAACGAACATAAAAGTGCACATATCTTTTCAATTAGTGTATTTATTTTCTCCAGATATATACCCAGAAGTGGAATTACTGGATCATAAGATAGTTTTATTTTTAGTTTTTGAGAAACTTCCATACTGTTTTTCACAGTGGATGCATCATTTTCCACTCCCACCAACAGTGAATGAAGCTTCTCTTTTCTCCACATCCTTGCTATTTCTTATCTTTTTTAAATAATAGCCATTCTTACAGGTGTGAGGTGATACCTCATTGTGGTTTTGATTTGCATTTTCCTGATGATTAGTAATGTCGAACATCTTGTCATGTGCCTGTTGGCCATCCGTATGCTCTCCTTGGAAAAATGTCTATTCAGGTCCTCTACCTATTTCTTATTTGGAGGATGATGATGATGATGATGATGCATGATGTATGATTTCTTTATGTATTTTAGATATTAACCTCTTACCATATATATGATTTGCAGATACCTTCTCCCTTTCAATAGGTTGCCCTTTTATTTTGTTGATGATTTACTGGCTACGTACAGTTTCTTACTTTGCCGTAGTCCTATTTGTTTATCTTTACTTATGTTGTCAATGCCTTTGGAGTCAGGTGCAAAAGAATATATCCAAAAGTGATGGC
This sequence comes from Panthera tigris, assembly GCF_018350195.1. Taxonomy (NCBI): domain Eukaryota; kingdom Metazoa; phylum Chordata; class Mammalia; order Carnivora; family Felidae; genus Panthera; species Panthera tigris. The sequence goes on from NC_056674.1 coordinate 21,090,295, forward strand.
AAGGAACTTACTGCTTTTTTCTCTTCTAGGAGTTTTATTATTTCTTGTCTTACATTCAAGTATTTAATCCACCTTGAGTTCATTTTTGTGTGGTGTAAGATAGCGGTCCAGTTTCATATTTTTTGCACATGGCTTTCAGTGAGGCACTTCTCAACCATGACAGCAATGCCATATTCCATGTAGTATAGAAAAATAAGAGGATGTATGATTTTTAACTCAATGAATGTATAAAAATTTACCTATTGTATAGGCAACTTCTTACATAAATTCCCCAAATCTCTCCCTCCTGGTATCACACACTTTTGTAATCTCCCACTCTTGAGTGAGCAACTTAGAAAGTTGCTTTGAATGAATAAAATACAGCAAAATTAACGGGAAGTTATTTCATGATTAGTTCACAAAGGATTCCTAACACTCTTTTGCATTTTCTCTGCTTGCTTGTTATGATGAAGTAAGCGGCAATACAGAGAGGGCCATGAGGCAACAAACGGAGGGCTGGCTCTTACCAACAGCCAAAGAGAAAATAAGGCCCCAATTGCAAGGGCTTGCAAGGAACTGAATCTTGCCAACAACCACATCAGTGAACTTGGACATGGATCGTTCTCTGGTTGATCCTTCGGAAAAAAACTTCAGCCTCAAATGTCATCTAAGGGTAGTCTTAGAGACTTAGAGAACCCAGAAAAGCCATGACTAGATATCACAAACATTGTGATATTATAAATGTTGTTGCCTTAAGTCCTTAAGGGTTGGGATAATTTGGTACACAGCGATAGATTAACAATACATTTTTCCTACCTACTATTTTTGGACATTCCTCCCCACTCTTTTATTTGATGTTATAAATAATGCTGAAGTAAATAGCCTTGGGCACATCTTCCTCATCTTCAGAAGTGAATTTCCGTAAGTGGAGTTGATGAGTCTAAAGGTGTGAGCAGTGCTCACTTTGGTAGTGCATCTAATAAAAACTTGGAATGATACAGGGAAGACTGACATGGCCACTGCATAAGGATGACGTGTATACTCATGAAGTGCTCCATATTGTTTACAAAGCCTTAAGAGCAATTCAGTGGAGGAAGGATAGTCTTTTTCAACAAATGGTGCTGGAGGGAGGGGACCTCCATAAGTAAGAAAATGAACCTCAACCTGAACTTCACATCATGTACGCAAATCAACTCAAAATGGATTATGGACTTCAATTCAAAATGTGAAACTATAAAGCCTTCAGGGGGGAAAAAAAAACACTTTGGCATCTAAGGCAAGACAAAGAGTCCTTAGACCTGACACTAAAAGCACACTCTAGAAAATAAAAAGTTGATAAATTAAGTCTCGTCAAAGTTCAACACTCATCTTTTGTGAAAGTCTAGGTGAAGAAGATGAAAACAAGCAACATGCTGGGAGTAAACATTTACAAATCACATGTCCCACAAAGGAATAGTATCTAAAATATATAAAGAACACTGAAAACTCAGTAGCAAAAAAAAAAATCAAATTAGAAAATGGGCAAAAGGCACAAACAGACTTTTCAATGAAGATGATATGCAGATGGCAAACACACACATGAAAGATGTTCAGCATTATGAGCCATCAGGGAAATGCAAATTAAAACCATAATGAGATATCACTACATATGGATCAGAATGGAGAAAATAAAAAACAGTGACATTACCAAATGCTGGCAAGCACGCAGAGGCACTCGATTACTAATACATTGTTGGTGGGAATATAAGATGATATACCCACTCTTGAAAACAGTTTGGCAGTTTCTTATAAAACTAAACATGAAATTACCATATGAATCAAAAACTGTACTCTTGGACATTTATCCCAGAGAAATAAAAGCTGTATTCACACAAGCACCTGTACATTAATGCTTTTAGTGGCTGTATTCACAGTAACCCCAAGCTAGGAACAGCTCTGATGTCCTTCAGCAAGAGAATGGTTAAGCCATGGTACATGGAATATTACTAAGCAACACAGATAAAAGAACTATTGATACGTAGAGTGACTTAGATGGGTCTCCAGGGAGTTATTCTGAGTGAAAAAAGAAATCCACTCTCCACGTGTTACATACCATGTGATTCTTTGATATAAAAATTTTGAGATGACAAAGTGTTATAAATGGAGAATAGTTTCCAGGGGTTAGGGATGGAGGAAGTGGGGAGTAGGAGGGAGAATGGGATTGTAAAAGGGCAATTTGAGGGATTCTGGTGTTGATGGGATCGTTCTGTGTCTTGCCTGTGGGGACAGATATATATACCTATAAATGCGATTAAGTTGTATAGAACTGAATACAATCTACACTCAAATGAACACAAGTAAAACTAGAGGCATCTGAATGACGTCAGTGGGTTTTATCTATGTCAATATCTTGGTTGTGATATTGTACTATAGTTTGCAAGATGTTACCGCTGGTGAAAACTATGAAAAAGGAACATGGATCTCTCTCTATTATTACTTTCAACTAAATATGAATCTACAAGTATCTCAATAAAACTTCCAAGTTTTCTTTTTGTAGTCTCTCTCTCTCTCTCTCTCTCTCTCTCTGTCTCTCTCTCTCTCTCCCCACCTTGCATGGAGCCTGACTTGGGGCTTCATCTCATGACTGAGGTGAAATCAAGAGTCATATGCTTAACTGACTGAGCTGCCCAAGCACCCCAAAACTTACAATTAAAAACAGTTTTTTAAATGCTTATTTATTTTTGAGAGAGGAGAGAGAGAGAGAGAGTGTGTGTGAGTAGGGGAGAGGCAGAGAGAGAGGGAGATACAGAACACAAAGCAGGTTCCAGGCTCTGAGCTGTCAGCACAGAGCCCAATGTGGGGCTCAAACTCATGAACCGTGAGATCATGACCCAAGTCGAAGTTGGACACTTAACTGACTGTGCCACCCAGGTGCCCCATTTTAAGATGAGATGAGCATTTTTATAATTTTAAACATACTGACAAATTTTACTCCAAGAAGAACGCAACAGTTTTTAATTCTGCTCACCATATAAATGAGTTAGTTCACCAGTGCTCTCACTATGATGGATCTGTCAGTTCTTAGCCCATGTTAATATGATAGGAAACTCTATGCAACCAACATTAAGCAGGAAAAGAAAGTGGTTTTGCACTGATAAAAAATCACTTCTTGGGGTACCTAGGTGGCTCAGTCACTTAAGGGTCTGACTCTTGATCTCAGTCATGTCTTGATCTCAGGGTTGTGAGTTCAAGCCCCGAGTTGGGCTCCATGCTGGGAGTGAATCCTACTTAAAAGAAATTCACGTCTCCAGAATTGTCGTATAATTACATATAACATATAATTTTTTTTTCTTTTATAAAATTTTATTTATTTATTTTGAGATAGAGAGAGAGTGTGCAAGTGAGCAGAGGAGGGGCAGAGAAGACAGAGAGAGAGAGAGAATCCCAAGCAGGCTCCATGCTGTCAGTACAGAGCCCAATTTGGGGCTCAAACTCACCAACCATGCGATCACAACCTGAGCCGAAATCAAGAGTTGGTCGCTCAACTGACTAAGCCACCCAGGTGCCCCTATATATAATTCTTGTATAATCCTTATATAATGCTTACATAATTCTTATATAATTAGTGACTTTTTAATTCCTTCTACAACACAGCACAGACGTATGTGAAGCAAAATGACATGACAATAACAATAATAGTGCTGTTATTACTCACTAATTACAGTAGAGAAAAATTTGAAACACTACCAACAAGGTTGATTCCATATCTAAATCAAAGCCTACATATATCTGTATCTGTGTGTCACAAAACAAAAATAGTCACTTTCAACTGTTGGTGGGATATTAAGAGTTAAACACACACACAACAGATAACTTTAGAAAACCTGAAGAATAGAGGTACCAGGGTGGCTCAGTAGGTTAAGTGCCTGACTCTTGATCTCGGCTCAGGTCACGATCTCACATTTCATGGGATCCAGCTCTGTGTTGGGCTCTGTGCTGACAGCACAGAGTCTGCTTGGGATTCTCTCTCTCCCTCTCCCTCTCTGCCCCTCCCTGGCTTGCACATGTATGCTCTTTCTCTTTCAGAATAAATAAATAAACATTAAAAAAAACCAATAAGGGCACCTGAGTGGCTCAATTGGTTAAGCATCCAACTTTAGCTCAGGTCATGATCTCACAGTTCGTGGTTTCCAGCCCTGCGTTGTGCTCTGTGCTGACAGCTCAGAGCCTGGAGCCTGCTTGGATTCTGTGTCTCCCTCTCTCTCTGCTCCTCCCCCTGCTTGCTCTCTCTCTCTCTCTCTCTCTCAAAGTAAATAAACATTAAAAAAATTAAAAAATCAGAAAAAACCCAAGAAAAGAAATAATTCAAGCCAAATTATAAAACCAGAATATAGTAAAAGTAAAGAAAAAAAAAAAAAGAAAGAAAAAAGACAACTTCAGGCTGAACAAAATCAGTCTAATTGCAACTTAAAAATAGTTTTCTGAATACTCATGGATTAAAGAGGGAACCCAAGTTGAAGGTATGCTTTGTTTGTAAACACTCAAGGTTGAAAAGGACTGAATTATTCAATTAAAGAGGCCATAAATTGAAAAAAGAAAGACAAAAAGCTGTGGTGGTTACACAAATGGGCGCACATTCCTCCTTTCTTGTCAGCCAAGCTCTCAGGTGGGTCCTCCCATGCTGACTGCTCTTGACCAAGGGGGTTACTTTAGCCGATGGACTATGGAAAACATGCTTCCGGCCGAGACCCGAACAGCACGTTCAGCCTCCCTGTCTTGCTTTGACCACCACGCAAAGAAGCCAGGGCTCGGTTGCTGCACGATGACAGCCATGGGGCCCAGTTGGCCTCGTCACCCTGGCCAACAGCCTGCCAGCTGCTAGCCATATGACCGAGGCCACCTTAGATCTTCTAGCCCCCGGCTCACTCACCAGCTGATCAGAAATACTTGAGCGAGCCTACTGGGGATGCGCTGAACCAGTTTGAACCACAAGAACCCCTCAGCCAACACGCGGAGGCATGAGCTAAATGCATGGTGGTCCTATCTAAGTCCCACGTCTTGGGGCGGTTCGCGACCCAGCAAAGGCTGTGGCATGAAAACATCAGGGTAAAAAACAGAGGCCGTTGTCGCAAAGTCCACAAGTATCATTACTCTTCTGTCGTCCCTGCTAATGAAATAAACGATGCAAATGGCCTTAAATGGTAAGTGGGAGGCTGAAGAATTCTAAGTGCCTGGAGTCAGGCTGGGAGCAGGGAATAGCCCCCAGCCGGGGCTCTCCTTAGAGCCCATGCCCCGAGGCGGAGCATTCACTCTGGTGGCTTCTATGTCTGCTTTTTACACCAGGTATGGGGCCAATTGACGTGAGAACAGGAGGATCCACACACTCGGGACCCACTGGCTTAGGTCCACCAGGTTGGGTGGGCATGGGGACTTACCACCCTCACGGGCTGGTCAAGCCCCTGCTCTCCACGCAGGGGCCCTACGACTAAGTAGAGACAAGGCCCGGTAATGGGAGCAAACTGTGCCTGGAGGAGCCCGAATGAACCAAGAGTCAGCTCACAGGCTGACCCCCAGGCCAAGAGCCCCCTCGCAGGTCCTCAACACGTGTGGATAGGTGTGTACGCATCGAAAACGTCGCATGCACAAGGTAGTGTGGTGATGCTAAGGTGCCTGGGACTACCCTATGCGTGATTCAAGTTTCCCTGGGCTTAGAGCATTTGTGTGCAGAAGAACCCAGCATCTTTTGCAGACGGTGTGGCAGAGCCGGCTGGCTTAGTCTCAAGCCATCTGAACGGAAGTCAAGGATTTCTGCAGGGACCTGTCTTCCACAGGTGCTCCTGCGGTATCGTAAACAAGATGGAAGGGACAAGCTACATCTGTCTGTTTGCAATAAAAAAAAAAAACCCTTAAGAACAGACAAGATGGTGCAGAGGCACCACATCTGTCACAGTGGGACCAGCGGCCGCCAGCAGTTTTTATTTGCCTTTGTTTGTGCAGCTGAGAGGCGGGCTTGGTGGGAGGGTTACAGAGCTGGCTGCCCGGGTGTCAGCAGTACGAGGACAATGAGAGCCACGCCTGGCCCCGTAGGATCAGGAGCTGCCCTACCCCAGGGCTGGTGACCTTTCCTTGGCCCAAGACGATCACTGCCTCCAGGGCACCGTCACCTCTGCCTCCCCGTGGTACAGGAGCTTCCCACGCATTGGGAAAGTCCCCAGTGAGACAAAACAATGAGACGATGAAACAATGAAACAAGAGACAAAAGTCAAAATCAAATTCTCTTTTCCAAAACTAACAATTTAAAGGTGAGCTGGAGTTACCGTGTCTGCTTTCCTGATTGTAGGATCTGGAAGTTCTGGGTAAGTTCCCTGCAGCCGTGGTTTCCTCCTTGGCCACGGCCGTGTGTGTGACCCAGTCTTTTGGAAATGGTGAGCTCCCGGGGGGAGGCAGGACCTCAGCTAGCTTTGTTTTTGAAGGTGCCCCCCCCCCACCCCAGTCTGGACCTCGGATGCCCTCAGGTTGTTCGCTCACCGTAAGCCCCAGGTCAGCAAAGTCAGCTCCAGAGGATTTCTAGAGATTCCTTCCAACGGTCAGTCTCTCTTGTGAGGTCTTTGGATTCTTCAAAGCTCTGCACTTGAGCATCTCTGTGGCAGGTGGACCACAGGAGGGTGAGCCAAGTGATGACTCACACTGTCAGCATATGCCACTTATTAGCTTTGTGAGTCTTCTAGAAACTCTGAATGAAAAGACTTAGAAATCAGGACGGGCAGTAAAAACCAATCACTCAAATAAACAGACAAATGGATAAACCCTAGAATTTCACTGGTGAGGTTGTGCGTGCCCGTGTTGCCATCTAGTCAGGGATATGCGCGCACTGCCTCACCTATCCCAGGAATTGTACACCCTCCCTTTGCAAACCTTGGTCCTTCTTCTTCCGAGCTTTGTTGTCAACCCTGAACAATGGCTTCTCCTCTCGGCTTCTCCTCCAGCTTCCAACGCACTGGAGGGCTCTGGGGACCCGACGCGTCTTCCATTCACCCGGCCAGCTTCCCTCTGTCCTTCGTGTCCTGCATCTTCACGGGTGGCAGCAGTTGGGAGGCCACCGACACAAGAAGCTTCAAGGATGCCACTCCTGAACCAGCGTGTTCGTGAACGCTGGTATTGCCAACGTGGTCCCTGTGGACCCATCTGCCCACAAGAGGGAATCTTCCCTTAGCTTTGAGTTGAATTTATTTTTGTTCTGTGAGCTGCAGAAGTCCAGACCCATAATGCCTATCTAAAAATCTAGGCGTATCAAAAGCAAACCTTCGCTCTATAAACAAGATTAGCTATCTCCCAATTTTGGTGTATAAATTGGCTTTCGATGTGGACTTCCTCCTCTGCAGTACTCCTTCACTGCAAGGCGTCATTGCATGAGGGTAACATTGGAAAAAAGAAAAGCAACACAACAAAATACTTAATTTCATTAATCTGTTTAGCCATACCGATATAATGAGGCATAATATTGATTTTCTTACTTAGGATTTAAAATCTCTCCTTCTTTCCGCAGAATTAAACGCTTCAAACTGATATTCCACCTCTTTACAGTCCCATCTTTAATTTAGTTGTTATAATTAGGCATTAACGGGTGTCAGTAGGATAGCCAGTTAGAGACCATTCTGTTCTGCTTGTCTTGATTATCACAGTTTAGATGTAAAGTAAATTAGAATGAAAGACTATACAGTCCAATTACAGATAAAAGCAGCAAACTGCACTGTTGTAATTAGATGCCAGGACTATTTTTCTTAGATTTTGTATCTCGGAGGGCCCTTCCTGTAGCTACTTGGCTGAAGCCACTGCTAAAAGATTTCAGAATGGATCTGACTTGTTGCGGCCATATTGTCTCTTCCAAAACTTGAGCCTCTGACTGCACAACTTCCTCAGCCAGAACCCGGGAGGACTTGCTGGGGTTTCTCTCCCCTCGGAGCTGGGGGTGTGCAGCCATCCCTGCCTTCACCGCCTGGGAACCTCAGGTCAACCTTGAAAGGAAAGGGTCAGTTTCTTTGTGTGTCTATCCAGCTGTCCCTATCCCTCACCCTCCTATCCTTCCTCTGGCTTTTTCTCTCTTCCACTTCCTCCTTGATGTCAAACCTTGGGTATCACCCTGAGTTTTGGGCCCAGACCGGTGGTCAGAACCATGCTTTTGGAGCACCTGGGTAGCTCAGTCTATTAAGGGTCTGACTTTGGTTTGGGTCATGATCTCGCAGTTCATGAGTTGGAGCCCCACACTGGGCTCACCGCTGTCAGTGCAGAGCCCGGTTGGGATCTCTCTGCCCCTCCCCTGCTTGCGCTTTCTCTCTCTCAAAAATAAACCAACATTACAAAACGAAGAAAAAAACATGCTTTCAACCCTGGTGTGGCATTTTCTGGAAGTGCAGATATGCTAAGTACTGCTTATCTTTGAACGGAGAAAACTGGCTAAGTCAAATGTAGCCACTGACACAGTGACGTAGAGATAGCATGACCCATTCATTCACTTAAAAAACGTGAACTGACTGCCCACCCCGCCAAGCGTGAGGCTAGACGGTGGGGGGGGGGGGGTTCACAGACACACACCTGCTGAGGGTTGGGTCCTCAAGGCCCCAACGTTGAATGTGGGGCAGCCATGGGGCAGATAGTGATAATACACTGTGAAGTAAACCTCTGTGTCCCATCCCATGCGAGAGGTGAGAAATCTACCCTCACCGTAGGCTACGATAGTTGTTTTGAAGGATGAGAGGAAATCATTTCAGTGGGTAGAGACGCAAGAGGGAGTTCCAGAAGGACTATCGTGTTCAGGTCAAAGGCACAGAGGTGGTCTCTGGTGGCAGAATGTTGTGGGAAATGAAACCCCAGGCAGTAGACAGGGTGGGCCTTGAAGGATCTTGTGAATGCCACGGAAGGAGATGGCTCAGTTAGGGTCTGTGTCATGGGAAAATGTCCATGGCACCTCCCAGAATAGACTCTCCGGTGTTTGGTACTATTGAAATCCTGGCACAGACTGACCTCTCTGAACTCCATTGAAGGACCTTGGGATTCCAGGCCCAGTGGGGAAATTTCTAGCAGTCAAACCACCAAGATGTGACGGGCTGAGAATCAGTCAGCTTCCTAGCTCTTTACCCATTCTGTGACAGGCTAGATCCCCATTACCCAGGCCCCAAATGGCGAAGGGAGGAGACGCCTTCTTCCTCACCACGTGGGAGCCTAGCGTCACTGGCTTCTGTGCAGAGACCACGGCTGTTTGAACCCACCAGGCATTCGCTGTAAGTCAGAGGGTGTACATACATTCATGGGAGAAGCTTAATCTTGGCATTGCGTATATCTGATATTTCCTGGAGTCTTTTGTAAAGCACGCCCACATCAGAGCGAGTGAGGTCGCTCTGCTGAACCCGAGGGCTGAGCATACAGTAATCTGTGTTTTTCTCAAAGTACATCCCAGCCATCCGCCCTCTCCCATTTTCTTACTAGGCCATCCACTGGGACATCTCCATGCAGATTTGGGCCGGCCGCACTTCTGTTCGGGTGTGGCTCACAGGGGGATCCATGGTATCCACGTCTAAGTCATGTAATTTCAAGTGCTCAGCAGCTAAAAGGAAAGGCATCTGAATAGTTGGAATAGTCTGGTGGTGAGGTCACCAGCCTGATCTTCCCTTAGGTAGGTCTCAGGTTCAGGTTCCTCCGATGGCATGCCCTTGCCAAGCACTGAGTGGATTCTGGGGTGTAAAGGGATGCGACTTTTGTGTAATAAGGCTTGTAAACCTAAACTACGTACTTTAGGCGGCAGTCTTCCGTAGAAGCGGGGGTCTGTGCCAACAAGCGAAGACTGATTGAAGAGAGATGGAATGTCATCTTCGAACTTAGTCTTTACCAACAGATCTCAAGGGTAGTTCAATCATGTGGGATTTCAAGCCTGGGTCCTGCCTTTGGGACTCAGCTCCTCTGAAAGACGTGATTCACTGTTTCCGGCTGCGGTCTCCCAGGGATGGGGGTCATCACGAGTCTGAGCTCTGTGGGACCATCAGTCCGCTTGGCATGACCTCTGTACTGGAATCATCGCGTGTTGATCTTCCATGCTAAAGTGACACTGCAGGGGGAAACGCCACTATCCCACCCAATCCTGCTGCCCCTGGCACATTTCTAAAGCGAGCTGATCCCGTCGGGGGAAGGAGGATCATACTCGACAATGTGTGGGTTCATAGGGGCCCAAGGCGCTTTAAGTCTCCAGACTTCTGGGTCACGTTTCATGCCCCACTAAGGAGCTGGTTAGTCCTCTGGGGTGGCGTTGTGGAAACCGACACGTCACCTGTCTCCACTCCAACACGTGCACACACAGGCGCCCGTATCCACACACACTGGGCGTCTAGCAAAAGCCAAAGAGAAAACCTATTTCCTGCAAATGTTCTAGAGACCCCCTGTTAACTTAGGAAGGTCCCTTTTCTCCACGATGAATTCATTTCCCAAAGATCAGTCAAGGTGTGATCCGGGCATATATTTTCTTTTGCGACCAAGCGCATCTGACCTCTTGCTAATTTTGCCTACAATTAGTTTGCTGTAATTACCGCCACTTACAATTCAGTCTGCTTTCACTAAAAAAAATTATTGTTCGTGGGGTCATAAAACTCTTTAAAAATTGCCTAATGAAAAATGGAGCCTGGGGAATGTCGCACAAGATAAGCCCGGCCATTAAATCCCGGACTTCCTGTGTGCACGAGGTAGTAGTTTGGGCTGGGGGCTCCTCGGCAGGGCGTGTGTGTGTGCGTGTGTGTGCTGTGCGTGTGCAGGTGCGTGTCTGCGTGTGTGTGGTGGGGATGGAGGGGTGTGTGGAGCAGCATTCTTAACATGTTCTCATTCCTTTAGACTGACAGAGGGCCAGGGGCCGAGAGCGAGAAGGCCTTAATGGCGAAGAAGACAAGGGGGAACAGAATGAGGATGCCTGGCCATGGGGCTGTCGGGATAGTCAGTCCTTTTCAGGGTGTTCAGGGCTAGATGTCTTAACGTATGGCTGGCAGGGCAAGTCCTCCCCCCAGTCGGGCCTGAAGCTCCCACCCCCAGATATAAGAGCTGCCCTAAGCCCACTGACCAGCTCAGCTTTGCCTCTTCAGCTGAGAGCGGACCGTTCCTGCACAGAAGGTGAGTGAGAGATAAAAGGTAAGATTCCGAGGAGCCGCTGGTCTGGGAGCGTAAAACCTGGCAGGGCTCGGAGGCTGGGCATCTGGCAAAACAGTTTTCCTCAGTGCGTCGCCACGCGTTCTCAACAAGCCCCGGGCACTTCCCTGAAGAAGATTCTAGTTGCATTAATCCTTATTCTCTGGACCGCACGGTTTGGTCGGGACAGCAAGACGTAAACCGTGGAACAGCATAGGAAAGAACGAAGGGCGCGTTGGGGCAAATGGTGCCCGGAGGTTTGGTTGTGGCCTAGCGGTGCGCTTGGTCTGTGCATAGGATTCTTTCTAAGTTCACAAATTTGAAATGAGGGTTTGTGGATTCCCTGGAACACTTGGGAGATCTGGCCATCGGCAACCAGCACGTACTGGCTGAAGCCTGTGCTTGGGTTTGCCATGGGCCCTCAGTTGGCCTGTGGCCTCACACCTCCTTCCCTTTACTGATTCCCTTTTGCCTGCCTGGCCCCCATTCCCAGGCTGGTCCCCACAGTATGCTCTAGGTCCCCAACCTGTCTGGCCTGTGAAGTTAAATCTAGCAAAGCTCCAAAGATCATGGTAGTGCCCCCCTCAAAGGGCTTCCCGTCACATTCACAATAAAATCCAAACTCCTTGGCAGACCCCACGAGGCCACTGCGATCTGCCCCGTCCTGTCCTCTGGGCTCATCTGCCCCATCTCTTCCCCCACTGACCTCACTCCAGCCACACCAGCCACCCCTGAAGGAGCCTGGGCCGCTCCCTACGTGGAGGTCCCCCCATACCTTTGCGTGACTCTATTCCTAGAGGGGATTCCTGGAGAGGCCACCTGCTCACCACCTGCCCCCCTCCCCATGGCTCTCTGCTCACCAGCCTTTATTCGATCATGGTATCCATCACTGTTGATATTAGGCCCCAAGACTAGGGTTCTGATGGAACTCTGCACCCACCAGCTCTATGACCTTGAGCAAGCCACCTAGCCCTTCCGTGTCCCACCCCCCTCATTTGAAATGAGAGAAGATCGTACGGCCTCATGCCCTGGGTATAAGGATGAAGCAAGACAATACTTGTAAAGGGCTTAGAATGGTGTTTGGTAGAGAGAAGCGTTGGCCATTGGCTTTTCTATGATTGCATTCATATAATATTTAATTATATAACTTGTAGAGTTTACATTTACTCTGTAAGAACAATTAGTAGGAGTGTGTTATTTCCTACGAGCTGACGCAGAAGCCTGCACACAGCTCAAACTAGGGATCGAACTGCATGTCCCAACCTGTATTCCACATCGTGCCAGGAAAATGACACACAGTTGTGTGTGAGTGCTGAATATTATCTTTTCATAAATGTATGACCCACAACTTTGTCATCTCCTGCAACACTCTTTATTTATTTACTTCTTTCTTTCTTTATTTAATTTCTATTGATTTTGAGAGAGAGAATGCGCATGCATGCGCACAAGTGGGGACAAGGCAGAGAGAGAGGGGGAGAGAGAGAGAGAGAGAGAGAGAGAGAGAGTCCCAAGTGGGCTCCACACCGACAGTGCTCAGGACTCAGTGTGTGGAGCCCTGCCGTGTCAATGCAGGGCTTGAACTCAAGAACCATGAGATCATGACCTGACCCGAAGTTAGATGTTGGACAGTTAACCGACTGAGCCACCCAGGTGCCCCAGCCTGTAGCACTTTATACAATTAAGGTTGTGCCAAATGGCAAAAGTAACCAACTAAAGCCTGCCTAACTTAAATCAAGAACCCCTGGCCTGACGGGCCCCATTTTGTTCCAAAATTCTCAGGCAAATATAATTGTATTTGCTATGGGATTCCCATGTGCATCACGGAAGGACAGCTTTCCAGCCCACAGAGCCGGCGACTTCATGGCTCGTGCTCAGAATGCCACAGAGCCCTGGCACCTGAGTGTGGGTCATGATAAATGGACTTCTTTTGTTTACATAACTTAAATCTGGGAATTCTTTCCAAGGCAGGAGAGCTCCTTCCAAATTGTCTTTAGGAACAAATAGTTCCTTAGATGCAGTGTTCACTCCCCTTAAGGGAACGGCATCTTTTGTTAAATGGAATTTGTTTCTAGAATTCAGTGCTGGGATTTTGTGCAACTGTGCTCCAGATTCTGTGTCGTTATCACCACTTTTAAATTTCTTTAAAATTTCTTTAAATTATCTTTGATTATTATGATATATATCACTTCGAAGTTATATGATTGTAATAGATAGAGTTCAAAGATAAAATGATATAAAAAAGGTCACAGCAAAAGGTTTTGTATCCATTTTTTCCGTCTCATTCCTGCTACCCCAATATTTTCGTTCAGTTATTTTTTTCATATTTCATTTTTCTGTTTCTAAAAAGTAGTTGAAAAATGAATGGCATATCCTCGGATAAGACCTGATTCTTCTTATTTTTACTATGGATCGACCTTTATTTATTTGTTTATTTTATTTATTTTTTATTTAAAAATAAGTTGATACCCACTGTTACATTAGTAACAACGTAATGCTTGGACAAGTCTATGCTTACCACAACTATAGCTACGATCTGTCACCATGCAACACTATTACGATACCATTGACCTTTCCCTATGCTGTGCCTTTCACCTCTGTGACTTATTCATTCCGGAAATGGAAGCCTGTATCTCTCAATCCCTTCACCCATTTTGCCCATCCCCCTCTCCCTTCCCTCTGGCTACCACCGCGTTGTTTTCTGTCTTTATGGTCTACCTCTGCATTTTCTTTGTTTGTTTGCTTTGTGTTTTTAGATTCCACATACAAGTGAAATCATATGGCATTTGTCATTCTCCACCTGACTTTTCTCACTTAGCATTATGCCTTCCAGGTCTATCCATGTTGTTGCAAATGGCAAGGTTTCATTCATTTTTATGGCTGAGTAATATTTCATTGTGTGCGTGTGTGTGTGTGTGTGTGTGTGTATCATATCCCCTTTATCCATCCGTAGAACATGTTTTGAGAAATGACCTATATGAATCAAAGGAGACAATAAATAAAGTTAATGATTCAACATTTATTAAAAAGTGAACATTTGTGGATTTTTAAAGCATCATATACCTTCCCTTTGTTTAGACACAAAATAAAGTGGTCTCTCTCAGCAGTATTCTGTTGGTTTCAGGAGGGCTGGAAGGAAAGAGCTGAGTCCTGAGTTCACCTTGACTCTGGAAATTCCTGATTCATCCACTGGGACTTAAATGGCAATAAACCAGTCATGCATCAGGCACTTCTGGGCATTGACTTTTTTTTTCACGCATTTCCTCCTAGGCAACAAGCATTTATTGACTATCTACTGTATGCCCACAACTTTCTCTGTGCTGGGGATACAACAGTATAAAGAGAGTCCGAAGCATCTTCCACCAAAACCTTCTTGACCACCTGCCCCAGGGCTGTTGTGCTGGCCTGGGGATGTAGCAGTTTCTCTCACTTTTATCCCTTTTGTGAGGTCAGCAAAAACCTAAGTGATGTAAGGTCAGCAGTGACAGGTGTCAGAGTGAAAATGAAAGCAGGTGAGGACACAGAGAGCCATGGGGGGAGGTAGAGGGTGAACAGGTGGCCTCTCCAGGAATCCCCTCTAGGAATAGAGTCACGCAAAGGTATGGGGGGACCTCCACGTAGGGAGCGGCCCAGGCTCCTTCAGGGGTGGCTGGTGTGGCTGGAGTGAGGTCAGTGGGGGCAGAGATGGGGCAGATGAGCCCAGAGGACAGGACGGGGCAGATTGCAGTGGCCTCGTGGGGTCTGCCAAGGAGTTTGGATTTTATTGTGAATGTGACGGGGAGCCCTTTGAGGGGGGCACTACCATGATCTTTGGAGCTTTGCTAGATTTAACTTCACAGGCCAGACAGGTTGGGGACCTAGAGCATACTGTGGGGACCAGCCTGGGAATGGGGGCCAGGCAGGCAAAGGGAATCAGTAAAGGGAAGGAAGTGTGAGGCCGCAGGCCAAGTGAGGGCCCTTGGCAAACCCAAGCACAGGCCTGGGCCTCTGTCTAGAGGGTGGATGCTTTCTTCAATCAGATCCAGAGAGATCAAGAGTATTGGCATATAAGTGGCCCAAAGGAGCCCTTCATCAGCAGTCATCGGCATTTACGTGCCCAGCACTTCTGCAGCCTGTCCCTGTACAGACAACCCACACGCTCAACTTCTAGTGCTAAGTAGGAATCTAGAAATCCTGCCCTGTCCAAGCCTACCAGGTTGCAGAGACATCTGGACTTTCTGGAAAGGCATCGTTTCCTTCCCTCCTCGCCCCCCTCCCCCCCCAATTCATGGGCAGGGAAGAAGGGTCCGGGTGCAGCTGAGTGTCTCTGCGTGTTAATAGCTTGTGGGTTGTTGCAGGATCCCATGTGGACCTCGGCATCGGTCCGAGGCTGGGAGCGGGTAACATGCCCCGTGGTTATCTATCTTGAGACTCCTTCCCACCCTTTGTTCCCCTAGGGAGCCAGGGTGCCTTAGCACAGAAGCAGGAGCAGAAGTGACCTGGAATGACACCTTGCGTTTCTCCTCTCGGCCCCGAGGGGCCCATGCCCTTGGCTCTGCCCATGTGCTGTGCGTGTCAGTGCGGTTGAGCTGTGGGGCTGTGCTGGCCCTGGGTTCCGAAAGCATCCGTGTGCTGGTGCTTTTCCTGTTCCCTGGCCCTTAGCTGATGCAAACCACCGCAGGGTGCTGACTGGAGGCCTCCAAGCACCCTGCGTCCGCGTTATTACGGCAAACTTAAGAGTAGTAAATAAAAGGAACAAACGAAATAAAAACACAAAATGAAAAAATAATTAAAACAATAACTATTCCATTCATTCTGAGCACCTCATCCAAGATTGCATTAGAAAAAAAACTACAATAAAAACATGCTTTTAATCTGATAGTAAAAAAGCCCAATAAAATAAAAATGAGCTCCATTAATGAAAATAATGGCTCTTACCCCAGCCAGTTAAAATGCTGAGCTTATGCGTTTTGGGGTTTGGGGGAGCTGAGGACCGTTGTTTTCCACGGCTGGTGACAGATTTGCTTCTGTTACGTACTGGAGAGGGCCCCGGCTAATTAGGATGGCTCAATCTGGGATCTTACCTTTTGTGTGAAGCCCAGAGAAATTGGGTAGGAAGACAACAGAGTCCTGGGGAGATGGGCAAAGGGGGAGCTGTGCTCCTTTTTAAGATTTGGACTTCAGAAGGCACTAGAATGTGTAGTTGCGGGCGGGCGGGCGTGCGTGCGTGCGTTTCCTTTCTCTTTCTCTCTTCACCCCCCTCCCTCTGCCTCCCTTCTCATTACTTCAATTTGTGTTTGCCCCTTTTAGGAAGCCACTTTAATTTTCTTGCAGATGACAGGTAAGCCCCACCTCAGACTCTTTTGGATCAACTGGAGGTATAAATAGATAAGTCAACCGTAATAGGACACCTCAGCAAGACCCTCTCCTTCTATTTGTGCTAGAAGAATTGTGCTCTGAGTGGAACCCAGTACTTGGCTCTGGATGGCCCTGCTCAGCACGCCCTTCTCCTGGGGGGGGGGGGGGGCGTCCCTTTCCCCACTCCTTTGTAGCCTGTGTTACCAGCCGGAATTGTAATGCCTCGTATATTTCCTTGCTTGGTTCTGAATCCCTTGAGTAGAGCTACAAAAGAAGAAAGGCCAGCGTTCACGGTCCACGTCTTGACCTCTGAAGACTTTGCTGGCAGCTGACCTCGCAGAGCCCAGGACGAAACTTGTTCAAAGAAACTCTCTGCCCGTTTAATCAACTCCTCTGCTGCCCTCCCAGGGCCCTGATGCTACTACTACAAGAACTTATTTGTTCAAATGAATATTAACATTGTAATTTAGTACCTAATTACGCTTCTCTAGCCATAACTGGAAATGTGGTATTAAAATCCTTACATGCTCCTTGGCTATCAGCATGTACCTTTGTCAATATCCTGGCATTGCAGAGATTTCTTTAATGTACAATCTCTGGGCTCACGTCTCTCCCTGTCGCTGATCCTCCCCTGTCGCTTGCAGATTTACTCGCTGCTGTTGCAGGTTGCGTTGAGAGCTGCGGTCTTGCTTGAATCAAATAGAGGAGTTCGGCTCCTTCCTAAAGAAGTGTGTGCACACGTGGTTTTCACAAGGGCTTCATCTTCTGTCTGCTCGCAGTCCCAGCCAGAGAACATAAGGTCTTAGGATTCCGCCGTGGGAAAACCCTCAACCTTCAACCGTCGTGCCTGACACATCATAAGTGCTCGATAAGGTTTGCTTCTTTAATACTTTTCACCTTGTTTCGTATCTCTAGGCCAGTGGTCCTCAGTTCCGGAGGCATATAAGGAAATGTGTATCTTAAAAAAAAAAAATGGTTGTGCCTGGTGTCATGTCAGAACAATGAAATCTGCGCCTCTCTGGTGAGGGCTTCCAGATGGTTCCGACAAGCAAGAAGGATTGAGATCACTGCCACAGGCACGGCTAACATATGTACGTTCCGAGGAGCCACTGTTTCCGGTAGGATCGGTTCCAGTACAGAGCAGCTATTAGCAAATGGTCACAAACTGAGTTTCTGCTTACAACTTTTCTGTGAACTCTTTAGCATCGTCTGGAAGAGCAGTGGCGAAGGAAGGATGCAGGTTTTACGGTGGTAACAATACTTTTGAGGACATCGAGCTATTTCAGAGAAAGACTGTCCTAATAGCGGTTATTTGTGTCTGAAAGAATGTTCGCTGTTCTAACTTCCAAATGTTTTATGTAACTTCTCCCATCAGGCAAAGCCCCCTGTTGGGAGAGCTGGGTGGACATGTGCACAGCGTGCAGATGGCTCATAACCAGCAGCCCCGCTAGCAAGAGTCAGGAACACATCCAGGGCTTCTGCTTTGGAAACGTCTATTTGCAACCAAGGGAAAAAAGAGAAACACAACAACTGGTATGTCAGTAAGTCACCCTCTAAGAAAACATGTTTTCTGACACCTCCTCCGTGTTCAGAGATAGCCTTTCTGAGCAAAGAGCACCTGTGCGCTGAGGATCATGGTTAGTCTGGGTGCCATGGACTTCCTGTAGGCTGACCCCCTGCCCCACCAACAATCTTCATCCACGTCCTCAGACGCCCTGGGCAGCCCTCTCGCCATGGCACGTGAAATTCCCAAGCACTGTGGAGCGCCTGGATGGCTCAGTTGGTTAAGCATCCGATTCTTGATCTCAGCTCAGGCCCTGATCTCAGGGTCATGAGTTCAAGCTCCATATTGTGCCCTGCAATGGGCGTGAAGCCTACTTTAAATATACATATATAATTCCCAAGCACTGAATGTTTCATCCAGCAGTTTTAGCACCAGATCATTAAGTGGATTTGGGTTAAAGGGTGCCATGCATGAGTCCTTGCACAGTGTGAGCTGATTCTGTTCAGGACCAGACTGTAGAATCGCCTGGTGAACGTCCCCAAACGACAGTCGGTCTAGGGCCTGGAGTCTGGAGATTCTGATTCTGAGAGTCCCTCCAGTGATTCAGGCATCCTGGATCCCTGGAACCCCGGCTGGAGCACAATGCTGATGAACGCTTGCTTTGGCCCACGAAGGCCCGTGTGACTCCAGAACGTTCCCCTGCTTGCCCCTTATCAAATTGTCCATTTTGTGCACCATTTTCTCGGTTCCCAACTTGGTGTTGGTGTGTACAGATTTTCTAAAAGTTCTTTGTCTTCATTTTATGTAAATTGTAAATTATAGATCAGCTTTAGTGAACTGTAATTTACCTTAAATTGAATTAAATTTATAATTTATCAGATGTAAGAGCCAACTTTAATGAGTTTTGGTAGATGAATACAGTCACGTATACATTTACCTCCTTAGTCGTAATACAGAACATTTACATCGCCCCCTAAAAGTTCCCTTGTGTCTCTTGAAAGCCATTCCCCTTCCCAGCCTTAAACACCAGCAACCACTGTTTGGTTTTCTGTTCCTATAATTTTACCTTTTCTAAAAATTTTACGCAGAATGAATCATGCAGAAGGCAGTCTTTTGTTTCCAGCTTTTTTCACCGGAAATGCGTATCGTCGTGTGTTTGAGATTCAGCTGTTTCTTTTTTTTTTTTACTTGCTACTTTGAAAATTATTAATTAATTAATTAGTTTTTAATTGAGCTATGATCGACATCCAACACTATGCCGGTTTCAGACGTATGGATGTCTAGCTCGCGTTTCTTGTCTGTCGACGGCTTATTCTTTTTTCACGGATGAAGAGCATTCTGTTGTACAGATGTATAACTTATCCATTCACAAATTGATGGACATCCATATTATTTCCAGTTTTATGAAATTATAAGCAAATTTGCTATAAACATTCACAGAAAGGTTGCTTTACAAACACATAAATATCCAGGGATGGGATCGCTGGATTGTGGAATACATGCATCTTTGAATTTAGGAGAAATGTTAAATTATTTCCAAGATGGCCATGCCATCTTATACGCCAAGCAGCAATTTATGGGGGTTCCAGTGATTTCACCATTTGGCTGGCATTTGATTGCTTTTTTTTTCTTTTGTGTTAGCCATTTTAATAGGGGTGCAGTGCCTTCTCATTGTGGTTTTAATTTACATTTCTCTGATGATTAACAATAGTGAACATTTCTCCCATGTTTTTATGCCACTTATATGTTTTCTTTGGTGAAGTGTCCATTCAAATACTTTGCTCATATGTGCTTTTTTTTAAAGATTAATCAAAAAAATTTTTTTAATCAATTTTTTAAATTTACATCCAAGTTAGCATCTAGTGAAACAGTGATTTCAGGAGTAGATTCCTTAGTGCCCCTCACCCATTTAGCCCATCCCTCCCACAACCTCTCCAGTAACTCTGTTTGTTCTCCATATTTAAGAGTCCCTTATGTTTTGTCCCCCTCCCTGTTTTTATGTTATTTTTGCTTCCCTTCCTTTATGTTCATCTGTTTTGTCTCTTAAAGTCCTCATACAAGTGAAGTCGTATGATATTTGTCTTTCTGTGACTGACTAATTTTGCTTAGCATAACATCCTCCAGTTCCATCCAGGTAGTTGCAAATGGGAAGATTTCATTCTTTTTGATTGCTGAGTAATATCCATTGTATATATACACCACATCTTCTTTATCCATTCATCCATCGATGGACATTTGGGCTCTTTTCATACTTTGGCTATTGTTGATAGTGCTGCTATAAACATGGGGGTGCACATGTCCCTTCGAAACAGCATACCTGTATCCCTTGGGTAAATACCTAGTAGTGTGATTGCTGGATCGTAGGGTAGTTCTGTTTTTAATTTTTTGAGGAACCTCCATACTGTTTTCCAGAATGGCTATACCAGCTTACCTTCCCACCAGCAATGCAAAAGAGATCCTCTTTCTCCACATCCTTGCCAACATCTGTTGTTGCCTGAGATGTTAATGTTAGCCATTCTGACAGGCATGAGGTGGTATCTCATTGTGGTTTTGATTTGTATTTCCCTGATGATGAGTGACGGACGTGGAGCATTTTTTCATGTGTTGGTTGGCCATCCGGATGTCTTCTTTGGAGAAGTGTCTATTCATGTCTTTTGCCCATTTCTTCACTGGATTACTTGTTTTTTGGGTGTTGAGTTTGATAAGTTCTTTATAGATTTTGGATACTAACCCTTTATCTGATATGTCACTTGCAAATATCTTCTCCCATTCTGTCAGTTGCCTTTTAGTTTTGCTGATTGTTTCCTTCTTGTGCAGAAGTTTTTATTTTGATGAGGTCCCAATAGTTCATTTTTGCTTTTGTTTCCCTTGCCTCCAAAGACGTGTTGAGTAAGAAGTTGGTGCGGCCAAGGTCAAAGAGGTTTTTGCCTGCTTTCTCTTTGAGGATTTTGATGGCTTCCTGTCATAGGTTTAGGTCTTTCATCCATTTCGAGTTCATTTTTGTGTATGGTATAAGAGAGTGGTCCAGATTCATTTTTCTGCATGCTGCTGTCCAGTTTTCCCAGCACCACTTGCTGAAGAGACTGTTTTTATTACATTGGATATTCTTTCCAGCTTTGTCAAAGATTAGTTGCATATGTGCCTTTTTTTTTTAAGGAAAAAAATCAATTTGGGGGACATTGTCATCTTTGCTATGGTTAGTCTTCCAGTGCACAGACACGGCACACCTCCTCACATCTTTTAAAAAAAAATTTTTTTTTTACATTTTTATTCATTTTTGAGAGACAGAGAATGAGTGGAGGAAGGGCAGAGAGAGAGAGGAGACACAGGATCTGAAGCAGACTCCAGGCTCCGAGCTGTCAGCACAGAGCCCAATGCAGGGCTCGAACCCACAAACTGTGAGATCACGACCTGAGCCGAAGTCGGACGCTCAACCGACTGAGCCACCCAGGTGCCCCAAGAGATTTTTTTTTTTAGCTGAAATATTATGAGTTGTCTAGGTATACAGGCAGCAAAAAGATAAATTAGTGTATGTATTCCAATGTTCCGGCCATAGATGGAAGGTGGTCCATCCTTCACTATCGGCATGGTGCTCACTTACCTGCAGGTGAGTGCCTATTTTGAGACTGAGGACAGTCTCTTGCTCCCATTTGGCTGAGAATTTGCATCACGGATGCGTGTTGGATCTTGTCAAATGCCTGTCTGTGTCAATTGATATGATCATGTGATTCTTCTCTTTAGCGTGTTCAGACGGTAGATTATGTTGATTGATTTTTGTACGTTGAACCCACATAGTGTATCTAAAAGAAATCCAGGTGGATCATGTCACCTAGTTCTGTTTTTTTATACTGCTGGGGTTATTTGCTAGTATTTTGTCTAAGATTTTTGTTTCTAAATTCATAAGAGATAGTGATTTGTTCATTGCTGTCTTATTTTGTACTGTATTGGAGCGTTTTTGGTATGAAGGTAGTACTAAGCTCATAAAATGAGTTTAGAAGTGTTTCCTCCTTGGGGAGCCTGGGTGGCTCAGTTGGTTAAACACCTGACTCTTGGTTTCAGCTCAGGTCATGATCTCACGGTTCCTGGGTTTGGGCACAGTTGGTGGGCTCGGGTCCCACATTGGGCTCTGCACGGACAGTGTGGAGCCTGCTTGGGATTCTCTCTCTCTCCCTCTCTCTCTGCCCCTCTCCTATCTCTCTCTCAAAATAAATGAATAAACATTAAAAAAAGAAGCATTTCCTCCTTTTCTATTTTCTGGGAAAGATTGCATAAAATTTCTGTTAATTCTTCTTTAAATATTTGGTAGAACTTTCCAGTAAACCAACCATTTCTTTTTTCAGGAGATTTATGGTGAAAAATTCAATCTATTCAATAGTTTGAGGACTGGCTGGTTTATCTTGGGTGGTTTCCACTGGGTGGTTTCATCTTGGTTTTGGTAGTTTGTGGTTTTTAAGGAATCCGTCAGTCCATTTCTCCTAAGTTGTAAATCTATGGGTGTACACTTGTTCACAGTATTCCACTTGTTCTTTTAGTGACTGTAGGACCTGTTGTACTATCCCATTTCATTCCTGATATTGATGATTTGTGTTTTCTCACATTTTATGTTGGTCAGTCTTGACAGAGGTTTATCATTAAAATAAAAAAAATATTTTAATGTTTATTTATTTTTGAGAGAGAGAGAGAAAGAGAGACTGAAAACTGAGGAGAGACATAGAGGGAGACACAGAATCTGAAACAGGCTCCAGGCTCTGAGCTGTCAGCACAGAGCCTGAGGTGGGGCTCAAACTCACGAATCCTGAGATCATGACCTGAACCAAAGTTGGATGCTCAACCAAATGAGCCACCCAGGTGCCCCATCATTAAATTTTTTAAAAGAAATAGCATATCATTTTATTGCTTTTTTCTCTTGTTTCCTGTTTTTAATTTCATTGATGTCTGCTCTGATCTTTGTTATTTCTTCCTTTTTTTTTTTTTTTTTTTTTTTTTTTTTTTTTTGCTTTGTGTTTACTCTTCCTTTTCAGTTTTCTTGAGGTAGGAACTTTGACATGAGACTTTATTTCTTTTCTAAAGTAATTTAGTGCAGTAAATTTCTCTCTCAGCATTGCTTGAACTGCATACCATGTATTTTGATATGTTATATTTTAATTTTTATTCAATTTTATGTATTGTAAATTTCTCTTTAAGACTTCCTCTTTGACCCATGGAATTTAAAAGTGTATTGTTTAATTTTCAAATGTGGGGTAGAGGGAGAAATTTATTGACTCCTTGAAATAGAAAATTTGCCAGGTTTGCTTTGAGAAGGTAATCTGATACGAGCCTTCATGCACACATTAAGGGTTTTTACCTACCCTTGAGAAATCTACACGAGTACAGGAATACCTCTAAGAGAAACACAAGGGAAACATTTGTTTCCTTTGCTTCTTAGACGTCTCTTAATTAGGAGCACTAACAAATCCACTCATTCAGTAATTCGTTTGTTCAAAACATTCCTCATCATCTTTCCCAGAGCACCGTACTCTGTACTCATGTACGGGATCTTCCTCAACCCAGAGCTCACAGATCCCTTCACTCACTGTGTTCTTGTGTCTCCCATCCTGAGTTCTTTCCTGTTAGCATAAATTGCCGAAAGTGAATATTCTTATAGGGTATGGACGGTGCAGGTTATGAGATTGTGGTGGTCCTTGGCTATTGATTTGGAGACGTGAATATTAGAACTACATTCACAGCCCAAATACAGCCAATTATTAAGTAAGGTCATGGTTACACCCTTCTTTATTGAAAATGGTTTCTTTTGGCTATAGATATTTAGATAATTGCCTCTGCTTTTCATTTTATGGCATGGTGATGATATTTAGATGATGAAGAGAAGAAAGAGGAGGATGAAGATTCTATGAGACTCTAAGTTCATGTCCTATTCTGTCTATTATCCAACCATCCATCCATCCATCCTTCTATCCATTCTTCTATCCGTTCTTCCATCCTTCCATTTATCCATCCATTCATCCACTGATTTTTTATCTATCTGTTCTTGGTCATCATACTTGCCAAGTTCATTATCAACTTAGGATCTTTTCATTTGCTGTTCCTCTTTCTGGAATACTCTTTCCTTGACTTTTCATGTGACGGTCTCCTTGTCATCTCTTCAGCAAAATCTGTCCTAACCACTCTATCTAAATGAATTCCCTTGAAGTTACCGTCACACCACCTTGTTTCATCTTTTTAGACACTTCTCACTCTTTGAAATTATCTTGTTTCTTTTTATTCACTTTTTTATTTTCAATCTTCCTTGCCAGAATAGAGGTTCCACGAAGGCAGAGACCTTACGTGTCTTGTTTTCCTCTGTGGACCAACATGCACACTGCTGACAATCCATGTGTACAGTTGCTTATTAATTAAATTAATAAATGTTCTTCTCCTGACATCGTAAGGTAGTGATCAAGAGTGCAGACTCTGCAGCCAATCTGGCTGCATTTAATTGCATGTATGCAAACTTGGAGATAGCATGCCATGACCTTGGGCAAGTCATTTATCATCTCTGTGTCTCAGTTCCTTGAAGAAATGGAAATGACATAAATAGTATGAGATGAGAACAGCACAAAACTTATAGAATTGTCATTGTCAGAGGATTAAACAAAGTTATAACAAATAAGGTAACGCTGTAAAGAGCTTAAAATAGCATCTGGCAACCGTATGCATTAAAAATGAAACACAGCAACAACAACAACAGCAACAAATCATCCTCATCATCATCCCCAAGTTTTGGAAAATAAAATCTAAAAAAACAATAAATACAACAACAACAAAAAAGAACAGTTCCCACCTGGAAAATTTAAGTGTGGTGAATACTTCTGAGGGACTTTCAAATTCTAGAAAGTAGTTTCAGCCTTTTGACAGTCTGGCCCCCAAAGTTACTGCTAAGTCCAGGATCCCAGCCTTTTAGGGGCCACCTCACTGGTGCCACCTGTATTGTGATGAGTGAGTTGAGGCAAAAAGCACTCCCTTGTGTACACACAAACATTAGCGATAATAATTAAGACCCTGGCAGTTCTACCCAGTGATGTGCAAGATCAGGACAATGCACTCTGTCCGTCGATGGTGGCCCTGTGGAGCAGAAGAGTGGCAGAGCAAGAAGTCAGTACCACCCCGTGCAGAGTCGATCTCCTGGCAGAGCCGGCTGTCACTCGCTGTCGCCTGGCCAGCATGCAGTATGTGAGGCCTGTCAGTCTTTCTGGATGGGAAGGTGGGGGGTGTGTCTGATCACAAGCTGGCTTTCTGCAGGGTGGAGGTGGTGAGCCCCCAGGGGCCCTTGTCCTGAGCGGCGTGCTTGAGCTCCCAGAGGGAGCAAGCTTGGTTGGAGAAGCTCGCTTTCTCCTGGACTCGCCTAGCATGCCAACCTGGGGCATGAGAGGCCTCCTTTCTACCCTAGATGTTTTGATGGCACAGAGAGAGTCAGCAATGCCTTACTCTGGAGGGCTCGCCAGAGGGAAGGTGGAGACAGAGGCACAAGTTACTGAAGAGGCGGCCCAGCTCAAAGACTCCTAGCTCCTGGTCAGGAGCCCTAAATTCTTGTCCCAATTCTTCTACCTGCTCACCCTGGGTCCTTGGAAACTCGCACAATCTCACTGTTAGGGGACGATAGCGCCAAGCATCAGCTCTCCCATCCCCCATTGCCCACAGACCCTTCGCCTCTCCCTACCCGTACGCACACATCCAGAACAGGAATTCAGAGGCAGCCTCAGGCAGTTGTTTTTTAGCTTTGGAGACTCCAAGGGCCAATGTTTGGGCCTCAAAATAAATGTAAAGGAGAATTTGTCGGGCTCCAGCCCTCAGTCCTGCAGGGACCAAGGGCAGGCAGCTCCAAGATGGGCCACTTCGGCATAAGAATTATTTTGAGTTAAATGCAATTAGAACTCAGCAGGTTCAGGAAAAAGCTCTCCTCCTCCTCTTCAATTGCCTTCCTGTACCAGGAAAGGGGTTTTAACAGGGTTCCTTATTTATCCAGGAAACTTATATGCAGGATAGAGAAACCTTGATTTTCCAAACATCTCTCCTCTTCCCGCTAATGGTTTTTCTCCTCTTTGCATCCCCAGACCCCGCCTCTCTCTCGAGCTCAGAGAAGCCTCATGTCATCTGACTATCACGTCTGTGAGGATTTCCCGTGTGCCTGAAGCTAAATTTGATTTTCTCCTATTAATCTGTCGCATCTCAATTTGATTCTTGGTCAGGCTGGAAGGATCTCGAAGGGCAGAGGCGATTCCTCCTCCCCCACATTCCGAAGGGGAGGAGGTGAGCGCTCTCCCCAGGCTGAGGGTACAAGCTGTGTGGAAGGGACAGGGCCAGCCATTCCTTTCTTCTGGATTCAACAGGTGACAGAACCTCCGGGAAAATTGGGGGACCTCAGAGCGGAGGATCCCTTGGCCTTACTTCCCATGCAGGATCTGTAAAGCAGGAAGCCCAGAGTGGCCCAAACCCTGGCATGAGTTGACTGCAATGGAGCAGCTCTCCAAGCTTCCTGCTCTTCCCTGGAGGTGTGGGAAGCAGGTACTTTTCCAGAGCCCCAAGAAAGGCACAGAAGACATACAGGGGTGAGTTGGGCTACCTGTGGGGGTTTCACGATCCTGGTGAGGGAGAAGAGGACACAAAGTACTGAAACATCATGAACATGTCACCAGCCTCCACATGGGGGATACAGCCATCTTTGCTGACGTTTGAGCGAATGGAAACATTATCGAAGAAGAGAACAAAGCCATGTACAGCTCACCAAATGCCCATGCACACAGGCAACCGTAGCCAAGAAACTGCCTGTCTCCCTCTAACCTGATGCCCAGGGAGGAAGAGAAAGGGGAAACCCTGAGAGAGCTGAGTTTGAACATGAATTAACCATTGACTCAGAATTTAGGTCCAAGGTAGGATTAAGTTGAGTTAAGGACAAATAAAGAAAGTTGTTTCTCTGCACACACAGTGTCCTGAAATTACACTTCTGTGTAATTACACTTCTGTGTACATTACAAGCTGGCTTTGTACACTTCTGTGACTTACCGTGTTCATAGTAAAATGCATCACTTGAGCTATCGTGAGGCTCAAATTCAACTACAGGAAACTTACTTTATTAAGCAACTCGGAAGGACCATGGCAGAACCTCGTTGGACGTTGTCAGAGGAGGGCAGGGTGGGTTTCCAGTCTCAAAGTATGTTGGTAATTTTCTGAAGATGCCTAGGTTTGAGGATCAAAGTCACCTGGGGGCATTTTGAAATACCGATGCCTGAGCAACAGCCCCTATGGCTCTGTGTCCTATTGTCAACCGTGTCTTAGGGAAGTGTAGTGGCCTGGCAAGGTCAGAAGCCACAGTTTGGAATGAGAGGGGTACAGAGATGGTCACCCCTGAGGAGCAGAGGAGATCTTGGCATTGCTGCCCTCTGCCCAAGGTGAAGGCCGACTGTGCGGTATTTAGAGGGAAGCAACCAGGAGTTCAGAAAGAGAAAGGCTTTCTTCCGGCTCCAGGGGAAGAAGTTAGATTTTCTGGAGAGAGTGAGCTCCCAGTGTGCGTCGAGGCCGATAGGTGGATAGTTTTCAGGATGCCTGGGTGGCTCAGTCGGTTGAGCGACCGACTTCAGCTCAGGACACGATCTCACGGTTTGTGAGTTTGAGTTCGAGCCCCACGTCGGGCTCTGTGCTGACAGCTCAGAGCCTGGAGCCTGCTTCGGATTCTGTGTCTCCCTCTCTCTCTGCCCCTCCCCTACTCACGCTCTGTCTCTCTCTGTCTCAGAAATAAATAAACATTAAAAAAAATAAAAAAAATATTATTTTCTAGCTATGTATTTTGCATGTTGACTTACATTTTGCCAAATGAAAGTTTTATATTTGTACGTGGTTAGATGTAACTCCTTTTACTTTTTGAGTAAAAATTAAATAATAGTTTTTTAATTTATCTTTTTATTTTAAAGAATAAGAATAAATAAGAATAAAAAAGAATAATAATAAATAAGAATACAAGAAATAGATAAGAATGCATTTGTACTCTTTCTTAGGAAGACCACATTCACTCCTGGATTGTATGAGCAGCTTTCTAACTTTTTGGTAAGATTTCTTTGTTTCAGTGGATCCTTTTATCTAGTTAAAATTCATTTTTTACCTATGGTTCTAGGATGAGACTCTTTTAAATTTCCGTTTCATATTGATAACCAGTGTTGCCAGCTTTATTTAGTAAATGGTCCATTTTTCCACCTGAATAAAACTCTATTTTTGTTGAATACAAGCTTCCTGTAGCTAAGGATCAAATCCTAAATTTTCAGTTAATTTCCATGGATTTATTTGTCTTTTCATAAGTCAACACTATGTTGATCTTTATTACATTGGCTTTTGAGAAGATTCTGGTAAGTCCAAAGGTAAGTCTCCTCCCAGTTTTCTTTTTTCAATTGTTGGAGCAAGTTTTAGGCAAATTCTTCCATATAAATTCAGGAATTATTTTAACCTTTTGGAATTCTCGCTGGAATTGCGGTAAGTTATAGGTTAATTTTAGAAGAATTGATATGTGGTACATATATATCAATATATATCATATCTATATTGATATATATCATATATATGGATACTTACTTTACATATTGATGTCAATATACGTTAATATCACAAACTGATATATATGATATATTACATATATCTTATATGCTTGACAATGTATTTTCTCATCCAAGAGCATGGTACACTTTTCCAGTGTAACTCATTCTTTAGCGTTTTGTCATTTTTGTTGTATTGTAAGTTGAATAATTTTGATCTAATTCTAGTCTAAGTGCTTAGTGTAGTAAGTAAAGTTGCTACTGACTTTTGCACACTCGGCTTATATATAGTTACCTTACGACTGTCTCTTATTACTCTTAGGATACATATATATATTTTTTAAATTTATTTTTGAGACAGAGAGACAGAGTATGAACGGGGGAGGGTCAGAGAGAGGGAGACACAGAATCTGAAACAGGCCCCAGGCTCTGAGCGGTCAGCACAGAGCCCGACGCGGGGCTCGAACTCACGACAGCGAGATCATAACCTGAGCCGAAGTCGGACGCTCAACCGACAGAGCCACCCAGGCGCCCCAGGATATATTTTTTTAATGTTTATTTATATATTTTGAAAGAGAAAGAGTGCGGAAGAGGGGAGGGACAGAGAGCGAGGAAGAAGGAGAATCCCAAACAGGCCCCGTGTTGTCAAGACAGAGCTGCAACGAAAGGAAACAGAAGGTCATGACCTGAGCCGAAATCAAGAGTCAGACAAAACACAACCGATTGAGCCATCCAGGCGCCCTAAGAGATTTTTTTTTAATTTTAATTTTTTTTTCCTGTATTTATTTTTGAGAAACAGAGTGAGACAAAGCGTGAGTGGGGGAGGGGCAGAGAGAGAAGGAGACACAGAATCTGAAAGCGGAAGGCACAGAGCCTGATGCGGGGCTCGAACCCACAAACTGTGAGATCACGACCTGAGCCGAAGTCGGTCGCTCAACCGACTGAGCCACCCAGGTGCCCCAAGAGATTTTTTTTTTTTTAGCTGAAATATTATGAGTTGTCTAGGTGTACAGGCAGCAAAAAGATCAATTAGTGTATGTATTCCAATGTTTGTTACAATTATTTTAGCTTCTTATTTTGCATTTTCTAGAACTGTCCTATCTAATACGGTAGCTACTTGTCACATTTGACTATTTGAGTTTAAGTTAATAAAATTAAAAATTCCATCACTCATTCACATTAGCCACATTGCAGTCGCTCATTAGTCACATGTGACCAGAGGCTATCATACCGGATAGCACAGTGTGTAGAATATTCCCGTCATTGCAGAAATTTCCACTGGACAACCCTATGCTAGAACATTCAAGAAGGTATGTAATTATTACAGTGGTGACTTCTATGCAACTGTTGATTTTTACAGAAATGTTTTACTATTTTTGTACTTAAAGTAATTCAGTAGTAAAGGAAATACAACTTACATCAATGATGAGATTTTATATTAAAAAATGAGAAAAGATCTATTATCCACTAAAATGGGTAGGCGTGAAGAAATAAGAAATAGGCTACTCTCCTCTGTTGCTGCTGAAAATGTGAAGTGCTACAACTTTTGGGAAGGCAGTCTGGCAACATTTAAAAATAGATATGCCATTCAACCCCGCAATTATCCTCCCGTAGAAGGACTCCATGGAATTGAAAGGGCCAATATGGAAGGACAGACAGATGTACAAAGATTTATTGCAGTGTTGTTTGCACCGGTAAGAAACGGAAAACAGAGTAGATATTGCCAACCAGCACGGGCTAAGAAAGTGGGTGTGACTGCAGCCTGGGATTAAAAAGGAATTGGAACTGTATTCGGTGACCCTTGACACTTGCCTCGAGTGGGGTATGGCTGAACAGCAAAATAAAAGGCAGGAAAGTGTGTAAGATATGCCACTTTTATAAATGAAACAAAGGAAAATGCTTCAAATATTACATGTATATGAACAGACATAAATATGTAAATAGGATTGCAAGGAATTCTTCATATAGGCGCTTATAGGATTCTGTGAGTGTGGAGACACTTGTGGGTTGTGAATGCGAGGTTACCTGGCGGAGTGGACATGAGGGTGTGTCGCGAAGAAGACGAGCCAGGGAGGGGCGGATGTACCGTAATTACTTACGCAAAGTCCATGTGTATATATGTGTGCATGAATAAAGAAAACTTGCAACTGAAAAGATGATTCCAGGGGTTAACAATGGTCATTTCCAGGTTGCGAGACTTCAGAAGACTCCTATTTTTTTCTTTGTAGTTTTATCTGTAGCTGGAACCTATACACAGAGAGCAAATAAAGAGAGTTAAAAACAAACTTTTATATTGTGGACCCTCCCTTCAAACCGGTAGCGCAATGCCCGGCACATCCCTGTGTGCAGAGAAACCAGAAAGACCAAAGGTTGAAAAGAATTGTCTTTTTGCCGTCATTTCTTTGAAATTAGTCTACATTCCAAGGCTAAGTAGATATGTCTTTATTTCCTGCCTTTAAAACATTACATACATCACAGTGTTTAATCCAGTTGAGTAGAGAGTTTTAAAAATTGTAACTCCAGTTTTTCTTCTCAGATGCATAAAAACTGTTCATTTAATGTATAATTTAAAAATATGTTAATTTTTGAGGGGCGCCTGGGTGGTTCAGTCTGTTAAGCATCAGACTTCTGACTGCGGCTCAGGTCATGACGTCCAGGTCAGCGAGTTCGAGCCCCGCGTCGGGCTCTGTGCTGACAGCTCAGAGCCTGGAGCCTGCTTCGGATTCTGTGTCTCCCTCTCTTTGCTCCTCTCCTGCTTGCAGCCTGTCTCTCTCTCCAAAATAAATACACATTAAGAAAAATTTAAAAAATATATATTAAGTTTTGAAAATAAAAAAAAAGAATCCAGCACTATATTTTTGAACTGCATTCTCTTTCTTGAAAGGTTCTAGTAACGTTTCTTTTTCTTTTGTTTAAACCACACTTGTCACCCACAACAAAATAAATGTACACACCTGCACACGTGGGCACATGCACACGCGCGTGCACACACACACACACACACACACACACTCCAGATCAAAAATTACTAGTCAAGGGTGTGGGGTAAAAGAAGTTTCCCCTCATTATTTTCTTTTTCTCAACTTCTTCTGGCATTATCAGCAATTTATTTTTCCAGATAAATTTTAAAATCATTTCGTCAAGCTTCATCTCTCTCCCCAAAAAAGATCTGTTAGGATTTTTTTTAGGACTGCAGAAGTTCAGTGCATTATTTGGAAAGAAGTAGCATCTTTAAAATGTTCTGTCTTCTTATCCAGAAACATAAGGTTTGCATTTTTCCTTAAAAAAATCTTACAAGTTTCCTTTATTTCTTTTAAGACTCCTCTTTAAAATTCAGGTTTCCTGAGTATACTTTACAGACAGCAAAATTCAGCCTTTCCGGTGAACAGTGTTGCAGACTCTCTGACAAATGTATGCCGCTGTGTGACTGTCACCTCAGTCAAGATGAAGAATGTTGACGCCACTGCAGAAAATGCCCTTGTTTCTTTTATATCAACCCTTCTCATTCTGATCTTCGGCTTTCTCTTCTTCTCCCAGAATGTCCTATAAATGGAATCCTACAGTGTGCTGCCTTGTGTCTCACTTCAGGCAATGATTTTCAGATTTGTCCATATTTCGTGTGGATCAGGAGTTCATTCAGTTTTATCAACCGAGTGGCCCTCCGTTGTATGGATATACCACAATGTGTCTGTTCGTTCACCTGTTGATGTACATTGCAGTTGTTTACATTTTTTTACTACGAATAAAACTCTGTCAACACTTGTGTGGGACTTTTTTGCGCAAACATATGTTCCCATTTTGCCTGGAAATGTCATGCATATGTTTAATATGCTGGGTAAAATACACTCAGGAAAATATACTGGGTTTTACACGCTGGGCGTCTGTTTCATTTTGTAAGAAATGACCTGTTTTCCAAAGAGATTGTATCTTTTTTTTTTTTTTTTAATTTTCGAAGTATGATTTTTTTTTTCTTAAAGAATTGTTTTATTCACAGCTGGTACTAGATGTTTTCAATAATTTAGTTTTATTATTTATTTATTATTTCCAATTTTTATTAAAGTGTAATTAATGTACAATGTCATATATTAATTTCAGGTGTACAATATACTGATTCAACAATGCTATACATTATTTACTCAGTGGTCATTATGATTAACTGTACTATTGATACCCTTCATCTGTTTCACCCATCCCCCCTCTGGTAACCACCAGTTTGTTCTCTATATTTAGGAATCTGGGTTTTTTTGTTTGTCCCTTTTTCTTTGTTCATTCGTTTTGTTTCTTAAATTCCACTTATGAGTGAAATTATATGGTGTTTGTCTTTCCCTGATTGACTTATTTCACTTAGCAGTATACCTGCTAGGTCTATCCACGTTGTTGCAAGATCTCATTCTTTTTTATGGCTGGGTAATATTCCATTGCACATATATGCTACATCCTCTTTGTCCAGTCATCTATTGATGGACACTTGGGTTGCTTCTTATCTTGGCTGTTGTAAC
Organism: Panthera tigris; assembly: GCF_018350195.1. Lineage (NCBI taxonomy): Eukaryota > Metazoa > Chordata > Mammalia > Carnivora > Felidae > Panthera > Panthera tigris. The sequence continues at coordinate 21,123,306 of NC_056674.1, forward strand.
TAATGCTGCAACAAACATAGGGGAGCGTATATCTTTTCAAATTAGTGTTTCACTGGATCATATGGTGATTCTATTTTTAATTTCTTAAGTTAACTCCCTACTGTTTTCCACAGTGGCTGCACCAATTTGGAGTCCCACCAACAGTGCATGAGGATTTCTTTTTTCAAAGCCTCACCAGCAGGATTATTTCTTGTTATTTCTCGTTTTGTTGATTCCAGACATTCCGACAGGAGTAAGGCAAATCATTGTGCCTTTGGTTTACATTTCCCTGGAGATTAGTGATGTTGAGCATCTTTTCATGTGTCCGTTGGCCATCTGCATGTCTCCTTTGGAAAAAATGTCTATTCAGGTGCTCTGACCACTAAATCCTTAATACTATTGTTGATTTGGGGGCATTGGGTTGTATAAATTCTTTATACATTTTAGATATTAACCCCTTATCATGTATATTATTTGCAAATCTCTTCTCCCATTCTGTAGACTGCCTTTCTGTTTTGTTGACGGTTTCCCTTGCTGTGGAAAAGCCTTTTATTTGGTGTAGACCCAATTGTTTATTTTTTGTAACTGTTACATTCTCATCAGCAATGTATAAGAGTTACAGTTACTCCCTACTCTCTCCAACGTTTGGCATTTCCAGTCTTTTTTAATTTTAGTTATTCTAATGTATATGAAGTGATATGTCATGAGGTTTTAATTTTAATTTCTGTGTTGCCTAATGATGTTGTGCTTTTCCCCATACCTATTGGTTATTCATATATATATATATATATATATGATCATAACTAAATATATATAATTATATATATTTGGTTATTCGTGTATCTTCTCTAGAAAGTATCTGTTCATGTCTTTTGCTTATTTTCCTCTTGGGATATTTGTCTATATTATCACTGAGCTATATAAGATCTTTATATATTCTGAACACGGTCCTTTATTGTGTATTAGGAATATTTTCTGCCTGTCTGTGACTTGCTTTTGCATTTTTTAAATTGTGTCTTTTGAGGAGCAGAAAATTTTAATTATGGTGAAGTCCATTTTATCAGTATTTTCTTTCAATTTGTATGTTTTTTATTCTTTTTATAACCCAAGGCCATAATGATTTTTGCCTATGTTTTTTTCTAGAAGCTTTTTAGTTTTAACATTGACATTTACCTATATAATCCATATCAAGTTAATTTAAGGGCTGTGGTATTTTTTTCCGTATGGATATCCAATTGCTTTATCACATTTGTTTACAGGCAATCTTTCCCCCATAAATCACTTTGGTCCTTTTTTTTTAATGTTTATTTATTTTTGAGAGAGAGGGAGAGAGACAGAATGTGAGAAGGTGAGGGGCAGAGAGAGAGGGAGTCACAGAATCCAAAGCAGGCTCCAGGCTCTGAGCTGTCAGCACAGATCCCGACATGGGGCTCAAACTCAGCAACCCCGATATCATGACCTGAGCTGAAGTCAGATGCTTAACCGATCGAGTCACCCAGGTGTCCTGACCGTGGTCGCTTTGTCAAGAACAAATTTACCATATATACATGGGTTTATATCTGGAGACTTTATTCTGTTTCATCAAATCTATACATTTATTCCTGTGCTGGTTCACACGGTCATATGATTACTGTTGCTTTGTATTGGGTTTTGAAATCAAGTATTGAAAGACTTCCATACTTGTTCTTCATAAAATTATTTGGACTGTTTTATGCCCATGGCTTTTATAAATAAATTCTAGCATCACCTTGTCTATTTCTATTAATTTTAAAAAAAAGCATGCTAGGATTTCAATTGGGACTGTATTACATCTGTAGCTCCGTTGAGGGAGAACTGACATCTTAAAAATGAGTCTATGGTATGGAAGATGGTCTCTCTCTCTCTGTTGTTACGTCTTTACATTTCTCAGTGATGTTTTGCAGTGTTCTGTTTATTGGTCTTGCGCATATTTTGTTAAAATTATCTTTATGTCTATTTGATATTATTAATACAACCATATGTATTATTTTAAAATTTCAATTGTTTATGGTGAATATAGGAGTGCAATTGATAGTTTGTGTATTTATATTGTGTCCTGCCACGAAATCGTATTGAAGGTGACTTTTGAAAAGGTAAAGTAGGGGCACCTGGGTGGCTCGGTCGGTTAAGCGGCCGACTTCGGCTCAGGTCATGATCTCACGCTCCCTGAGTTCGAGCCCCACGTCGGGCTCTGTGCTGACAGCTCAGAGCCTGGAGCCCGCTTCCGATTCTGTGTCTCCCTCTCTCTCTCTGCCCCTCCCCTGTTCACGCTCTGTCTCTCTCTGTCTCAGAAATAAAAATAGTAAAAAAAAAAAAAATAAAAGGTAAAGTAGACGATCAGTCATCTTAAGTGAGTTATGATGTGGGTTTGGGGACCTACTCAAAAGAGCAGTAACCTCTCCACTCTCTTCCTCTTAGAGAATATTAAAGCCTGTGTCTATTGAGAATAGAAGCAAGGAGTCAGATGAAGGAGCTACATCTGAGAAATTATCTGGTGGATTCAAACTGCACAGATACATTCACAATCTTCAGCCTAAAATACATGCCTTTATACCTCTTCATCTAAATGTATATACTTAAAAAAATTCCAATATTGTTAACATACAGTGTTATATCAGTTTCAGGTGTAGAAAATAGCGACGCAACACTTCCACGAAGCACTCAGCGCTCATCATATCATAACAAGGGCACTTCTCAGGCCCCGTCACTTATGTCACCCATCGCCCCACCCCCTCCGGTAACCATCAGTTTGTTTTCTATAGGTAAGAATCTGTTTCTTTGTTTCTCTCTTTTTTTCCCCTTTGCTCATTTGTTGTGTTTCTTAACGTCCACTTATGAGAGAAATCGTACGGTATTTGTCTTTCTCTGACTGACTTATTTCATTTAGCGTAATACTCTCTAGCTCCATCCATGTCATTGCAAATGGCAAGATTTCATTCTTTTCTATGGGTGAATAAAATTCCATTATATATATATATATATATATATATGCCACATCTTTATCCATCCACCAACCTGGACCCTGGGTTATTTCCATTATTTAGCTATTGTAAATAATGGTGCAATTAACATAGGGGTTCATGTATGCCTTTGAATTAGTGTTTCTGTATTTTTGGGGTAAATACCCAGTAGTATGATTACGGAATCATAGGGTAGTTCCACTTCCAAATTTTTGAGGAAGCTCCATACTGTTTTCCACGGTGGCTGCGCCTCTTTGCGTTCCTACCAACAGCGCACCAGGGTTCCTTCTTCTCCATTTCCCCGCCAACACTTGTTGTTTCTTGTGCTTTTGGTTTTCGCCATTCTGACAGGCATGAGGCGATAGCTAATTGTAGTTTTGATTTGCATGTCCCTGATGATCAGCGATGAGCATCGTTTCATGTGTCTGTTGGCCACGTGGATGCCTTCTTTGCAGAAATGTTTGTTCATGTCTTCTGCACATTTTTTAACTGGATTGTTTGTTTTTTGGGGGTTGGGTTGTATAAGTTCTTTATATATTTTGGATACTAACCTTTTATCGAATATGTCATTTGCAAATGTCTTCTCTTACTCAGTAGGTTGTCTTTTAGTTTTGTTGATTATGTCCTTTGCAGTGCTGAAGCTTTTTGTTTTGGTATAGATCCAATAGTTTATTTTTGCTTATATATATATATATATATATATATATATATAATATATATTTGCTTATACACACATATATATGTATATACACACACAAATATATATAAAATTTTTATTGTATGTAATATATTTAATTTATTTGCATTTATGCTTCATCAGAATCTTGGTGTAGACTCAATTTGGTGTAGACAGAATTTTGGTATAGACTCAGTTTATTTTTGCTTATAGATATAGATATAGATATACACACACAAGCATGTAACTTTTTATTATGTATATAATATATTTAATTTATTTTCATTTATGCTTCCTAAGAATCCTGCTTCTGGTATACCTTGCTGGGTAATCTTTGGGAGTGTTGTAGGTAATTCGTGTCCAGGCTCAAAAGAGACTTCTCTGTGGAATCCCCCTGGGACACTTTCTACCACAGAAAACTTACTCTGACTGCCATAAAGGGACCGACAGACAAAACTTGATGAGCTATTATGTTTGGTCGGGCTGAGTGATAAACAGGGCTGTGCCTTCAGGCCTGGTTGGATCAAGGAAACTTTCTGTAACTCTTGGCTTTGTTTCTTCCCACATCACTGCGATGGCCCTCGGCAGTCCCCAGCTTGTTTCCACGAGCTCAGCAACTCTGTGGAAAGGGCTCTTAGCTTCTTCACTGATTGTAACAGAACTGGGCTAGCTGGCATCGCACACTCATCCCGGAATATCCCACCTGCAGCTTTGAACAGGGAACTTCACCCAAACCACGGGGATGATCAAGAGGTCATTACCAAAACAAAGGGAGGTAGATGCTGTGCAGACATAAACAATGCTGTCCCCCACTACAGTGTGACGGTATTTCTGTGGTGACCAATCTTCAGCCTCCTCAAAAGCTGTGGTCCTATGTTCCAAGCAGGTACAGAGCTATGGCTGGAAGTGGACGTCACTGGGACTGTCATCCACCCCGTTTCTTTTAGGTCTGACTTAGAGGTGCCAGCAGCGTTACAGAAATTTGCAATCTCTCGTCTTCCATTTAATAGTTTGAATTCACCCGGTGATTTCCCAGATGCAGCTTCTCCTAAGTGAAAGGAAGCCAGTCGCAAAGGACAGATATTGTATGGTTTCACTTACAGGAGGTTCCATAGTCATATTCATAGACACAGTGGTTGCCAGGGGCTGTGGGAAGAGGAAGCTGGAGTTTTTTTCCTCTCTTTTATTTCTTTCTTTCTTGCTTTCTTGCTTGCTTGCTTTCTTGCTTTTTTTTTTTTTTTAGAGAGAGAAAGCGGGGGCGGGGTGGGGGGGAGAGGGGAAGCAGAGAGAGAGAATCTCAGGCAGGCTCCAGGCTGAGCGTGGACGCAGACCTTGATCCCATGACCCTGGGATCGTGATTTGAACCAAAATCTAGAGTCAGACGCTCAACTCACTGAGCCACCCAGGTGCCCCTGGATAGTTTGGATTTATGGGTCTGAAGTTTCAGTTTGGGACGATGAAATAGTTCTGGAGGTAGAGGGTGGTGACGGTTGTGCACAATGTGAGGGCACTTAATGCCATTTCACCGCACACTTAAAAATGACTATCACGATAATAAAAAAACCCACTAAGTGTGACAGTTTGCCTTTGGGGAGACAGCAGAGTGACTGACGCCAAGTCCTGCCGTAAGACTTGCTTTGTCTCTTACCAGATGTGCGTTTCTAAGCAATCCTCTTAACCCCAGCTAGCCTCAATTTCCTCCGTTGCAAAGCAGGCTTGACACTGACCACCCCCGGGGAGCTCTTGCAAAGAGAGCGTGAGCTCACACACACAAAGCACGGAGAACATTGGCCAAGGGGAGCACTCGACCAGTGCTGGTTACATAATTATGTTAACTCCTCTTCCTTCCCCCCGCCCTGCTGAGGGGCTTCTCCTCAAAGCCCACCCACCCCAACCGCCTGGCTGCCTTCAGCCCACTGATGCAGCTTTCCTCTGACTGTTGGCACAAGTCTTTTCCAAACACCTCCGGCTGAAATGTGCCCAGGGAAGTGATCGAATCCCAGTGGCACACCTGTCTGCAATGCCACCAATGAAACCAGCAAAGTGACAACACCCGATTACTAGACATCTCTGACATGGTAGGGAAAAATGTGGTACCTCATTTGTAAGTTTCCTAATTTCAAAGCCCTCACCATGGGCTCTGCACAAAAACTGTTAAACGCGTTTAAATAAAAAACTATACACAAAAGTCTACGGCATGTTAGGGGAATATGCCAAACAGTATTTTTATTTTTATTTGTTTTTATTTTTTTTAAGGGTTTTTAATGTTTATTTATATTTGAGAGAGAGGGAGAGACAGAGAGTGAGTGGGGGAGGGGCAGAGAGAGAGGGAGACGCAGAATCCGAAGCAGGCTCCAGGCTCCGAGCTGTTGGCACAGAGCCCTACGTGAGGCTCGGAATCACAAACCGTGAGATCGTGACCTGAGCCGAAGTCGGACACGTAACTGACTGAGCCACCCAGGCACCCCCAGAACAGAATTTTTAAAAGAATCTCTGGCATAATTAGTAACCATTTTATTATTACTGTTATTGACAATTGTATTACTGATTGGTAATAATTTTGCTATTTTTGAGGCCAAAATATATCAACATTATGGTGATCAATTCCATATAACTGATCATTAGTATTTATAATTATATATGATGACCATTACATTCATAATTAACATCCAAAAGTTCTCATTTTTAACCTAATAGCAATAACAGGTAAAAACAAAAAAGAATATCAACATCCAGAAAAAAATTTTTAAGAAGAATGGCATAGAATCTACTTGAAAAAAAATGGAAAAAATAGTGATACATATTTTAAAAATATCTTTTGATTGAAGAGAACTATAAATATAGCTGAATGAGGAGACTGGATGTCTAAATTCCCTTTAAATTAGGTTAAGGTTCAATGTAATCCTAATCAAAGCATGAAAAGGCTTTTTTTTTCCTGGAGGTCAGTAGGGAACAAAATGCTTCTAAAGAATACGTGGAAGAATGATGAGCAAGTAACAGTTAAAAAATTAAAACCAAAGAATAATTGGAGGAAGAGGGACTAGTTCTGCCAGATAAATGCGTTGCAAAGCAAGAATTATTCCATTGATTTGCTACTGGTACAAAAATAAATACACAAATCCAGATCGCAGACTGGAGAGATCCCGAACAGTTTTGTTAGATGGTCTTAATATTTGGGAACTACTCCCCAGATGAGGCTGGGGTTGATGGAAGCCTCCAGAGGGGAATAGTAGCTTTTATTCTTGGAACAGATCCCGAAATAAGTAAAATGATTGAAAAGTTAGGTGTTAAAGAAAAACTCAAACTATAATAAGCTAGAGGAAAACATCAGTCCATACTGAAACAATAACCTTTAGGCTGCAAATGACAACGCTCAACACTAGAGAAGAAATCATATTGGATCAACGGATTTGGCTATGGAAGACTGAAATATTTTATCCATCACTGAGGTCACGAAGAGAACTTGTAGCTGGAAAATATTGTCTACAAATATAACAAAGCTTTTATCCTCCGTACGTAGAGGATTCCTATACGTAAATAAAACAATACCGAGTCTCAAATGGAAACAAAAAATGCAGAGGCCACATAGGGGAAGCTGAATCATAAGAGAGTTAAGGTAGATGGCTACTGAGCATAGACAATGATCTCTCACATGAGTAAACTGTGGGAATCATCATCAAAAAAAATTTTTTTAATGTTTTTATTTATTTTTGAGACAGAGAGAGACAGACCACGAGCAGGGGAGGGGCAGAGAGAGAGGGAGACACAGAACCCGAAGCGGGCTCCAGGCTCTGAGCTGTCAGCCCAGAGCCTGACATGGGGCTCACACTCACAGAGCGTGCGATCATGACCTGAGGTGAAGACGGACGCTTAACTGACTGAGCCACCCGGGCACCCCATGGGGATCACCATTAAAACAAGACTGCTACCATTTGAAACCTTTGAATGCACAGACTTTTCAGCCCTGCAGCTCCCAGCACCGACAAGGACATGCCAAGGCAGAGCAGGGAGCTGGTGGGAGAGAGCGATGTTAACATCTGTTAAGGAGGCATTTTGGGGCTTCTCGCTTGGTTAAGCATTGGACTTCGGCTCCGGGTTCGTGAGTTCGAGCCTGCATTGGGCTCTCTGCTGTCCGTTCAGAGCCGGCTTTGGACCCTCTGTCTCTCTCTCTCCCTGCCTCTCTGCCTCTCTCTCTCAAAAAGCAAATAAACATTTCAAGAAGGCAGTTCAACAATTTGCAGCAACAGCTTTTCAAATGTTCAGATTTTTGGTTTAATAAATTTGCTTTTAAAAATAAAATTCTCAGTTTTGAAATGTAGATGCTACACTGTCTCACAGAAGTAACACCAAATACAGACAAAGAGAGGTCCCCACATTATTCATAACGTCAAAGAGAGAGAGGGAGAGAGAAAGAGAGACAGCTGAACGTCCAATGGCGTACAGAAAGTGCCACACTCCGGTACATTATGCAGACATCCCCCATGTTCACAAAGAGGATTGCAAGATAGGAGGAATCGTGTGCGGACTTCATGGTCAATAGATTGAGAAAGATATTTACAAAACCTGGCAGCCAAGAGGTTAAGTGCGTAATATACAAAGAGTATCTACACATCAGAAAGAAAGGAAGAAAAAAAAGACAAGCGACCCAGCAGCTACCAATAGGCAATTCACAGATAAGGAAATGCCAGTGGTCAGTAAACTTCTGAGAACAAATTCAGCCTCTGGGAAGTGGGGGAGTAGAAACAAAGAGAAAAGGAAATACAGTGTTTTAGCCAGCGCCCCCACCGGCTGGTAACATTAGGTGTTGGCAAAGACGCAAGGTTCAGGGCATCTCCTGTATCGCTTGAGGGTATGGGACTTGCTTCAGCCTTTTGGGAAAGTAATCTCAGAGTATCTATTAGAATTAAAATATGCACACCCTTTGACCCAGCAGTTCCATTTTATGTCTCTATCTTACAGAAATAAAAGCATTATTTATAAAGGAAGGAGGCAGAAGAAATCTTTTGAATGTCCATTAATAGAGGAAAGATTGAATACATTGTGTGTGTCGGACAGTAGGATACCGTGTGGTTAGGAGAGAGCTGTGGCCGCTTTCTCAGAGGGATAACCGTGATCAGACTCCTCCACGGGAGACAAAGCTGCAGGAAAACGACTTGCCCGGTGTATATAAGAGAGTAAAAATGCATTTTCATTAATCTTTCTTTTGTTTTTCTTCTTGGCTTTTGCTAAATCAATTCCTTCTTGTTTCTTTCCTTCCACCCTTCCTTCCTTCCTCCCTCCCTCCCTTCCTTCCTTTCTTCTTTCCTTTCTTCCTTCCTCCCTCCTTTCTTTCTCCCTCTCTCCCCCCTCCCACTCTCTTCCTTCTTTTCTTTCTTTCTTTCTTTCTTTCTTTCTTTCTTTCTTTCTTTCTTCTCTTTCTCCCTCTCTTTCTTTCTTTTCCTTCATTTTCCTTCCTTCCTTCCTTCCTTCCTTCCTTCCTTCCTTCCTTCTCTCTCTGTCTCTCTGTCTCTCCTTCCTCTCTCCCTTCTTTTCTTTCTTGTCTCTCTGTTTCCCTGTTTATCTTTCTTCTTTTCCCCCTTGTGTCCTCTTTCTCTTTCTTTTTCATACTTTCCTCTCTCTCTCTCTCTCTCTCTCCAACGTCCATTATGTCCTATGGACACAAATATGGTTACTGGAGAAATATCAGCTACCTGCTGATAGCCTTGGTTATTTTCTGAAGACAGAGAGGAAGGAATGAGGCAGGTTATTGATTACATTTTTTGTGTGTCTTTGTTTTTCATCGCTGTTCCCTGGGTGGTGGGGAACACAGGGTGATTTTATAATTTTGTAAAGAGAGAGATTCTAGGACATGATTATGCGCTGAACTGTGGTTTTTTTCTTTATTTTTTCTTTTTCTTTAAGTATAGGTAAAAAAGATAAAAAATAAAGGCACCAAAAGGTTAAGAGTTTGCCTCTGAGAAGCAGAGGGATGTTAATGAGTTTTGCTTCTTTAGACTATCATGTGCTTTCCCAAAAAAGCATTAATTCCAACATTAAAAAATTGTACTGGGGCTCCTGGGTGGCCTAGTCAGTTGTCAGGCTCTTGGTTTTGGCTCAAGTCATGATCTCACAGATTGTGCGGAGCCTGAATGGGATGCTCTCTCTTGCTCTCTCAAAATAAATAAATACATTAAAAACAAACAAACAAGTGTATTAATGAAATCATTTTGCCCATCCTCTTTCATTCATGAGACAGGTGGATTTTGCTTTTTTCGAGGCGCCTCTAGGAATGGGCCCCCGCCAGTTGGGAGAGGGAGTGGCTGGGGGAGGGAGTCCGACTGGGAAGTAGGGGTGAGCCCTCCCACTGAGCCCCGCCAGCCTGTGCTTACGGTGGGTGTGGGCGGCCTCACGCTGCACCCCGGTGCTCCCTGTGGCCTCCACTCCTCCGCCTGCCAGGTCCCCGTGGTAGAGAAGGGAAGGGCTCCATTGGCAGGGGCAGAAACGCAGTCAGCCTGGCGGGGAGGCTGAGGGAGAGGCGCACGGAGGCACCATCGACGCTGTTTGGGTTTGGGCCGCAGCCTGTCCTGCGGGGGCTCAGCAGGGCCAGAAAGTTCTGGAGAGATCCCGCATTGGGGACCCTTCTGTTCTGGGCATGGATGAGTAACTCTTCCAACCCCGGCAATAAAGTGAGGTGGGAGACAGTAAATAAGCAATGGGCAAAATTAAAACCAGTAATGAGCCGTATGAATATTGTGGTGTGATAATGCTGGAGACACATTTATTTGGAGCGCTGCATGTTCTGGGAAAACATAATGGCCTTGTGGTTGCGTGTCCTCGTTTTCCTCCGCTGAGTTTCCGTTACTGGCCCCGGAGGCTGGTGGCACCCGCACCTGTGCCCAGACGCTTTCAAAACCTTGGCAGGGAGAGGCGGGCCCATCACAGGGGTGGCCGGGGCTCCGGGCGCCTTCTCGGTGGGGAGGCCTGCGAGGGCCAGGGAGGCAGCCTCTCCACCCACGCTGGCCCCCCAGAGCCGGGGATCGGTGGTGAGGTCGACCAGAAGGCTGCCCGAGACGAGGGTGTCGCGCTTCGTCACGCAGGGACGCGTGTCCCCAAAGTTCACCCCGAGGGGATATCGTGCATACGTGGCGTGTGCTGAAGAAAGGGCTGGACATTGTTTGAGTCAGCTGCACCCTCTAGGGAGCTTCTCCTCATTAGGGTCGGGCAAAGCTGGTCAAGATGAGACACTGTCTAGGTTTGTTGTTGTTGATTTATTTATTCATTTTGAGAGAGAGAGAGAGTGAGAATCCTAAGCAGGCTGCGCACGATCAGTGCAGGGCCGGATGCAGGGCCAGAACTCATGAACCGTGAGGTCACGACCTGAGCTGAAAGCAAGAGTCCGATGCTTAACCGTCTGAGCCACCCAGGCGCCCCAACCAGCTAGGGGTTTTTGACTGTCAGGAGGCAGTGTCAGGGGAAGGAGCCCCGAGGGCCCACCCACCCCACGGAAATGCCAGGGTCAAGGTACCATGGAAATGTGCCAGGTGCCACGGAAGGATTCCAAATCGCTGACCTGTATTATGAGGCAGGTCAAGACACGACGCCGCAGAACACGTGGAGGCTGGCGGAGTGTTTTATTCAAGGAGAGACGATCACGTCCTCAGATGGGCTTCTCCGCTCCCCACACCGTGTGGGTGAAGAGCCCGGCGACGGTGGGGGAGGGCCCTCTGCACGGCATCTTGTGGCTTTCCCGTTGTGCGCGAGGACACCTTCGTGCCCGCCCACTGCTCCTGAAGTTGCTGCAAGAAAGCACTTGTCTGCTGGAAATTTTCAGCTGGATCTCTTTAAAACCCGGTCATGGGGTTTGAGCCCGATCCGCGTGTGGTACAGTTGGTCATACTCCTTCAACGCATGTATGTTTATGAATTAAAATATACATGCTTGGCAAAAAAGAACTAATTTAAATTGTGCGATGTATTCATACTTTACATATGTACTCTTAATCTGCCCTCACCAAGTATACATATGGAGTTGTTTGTAGGAGCAAGTTTGACTCAGCATGATTTTGACCATGTGCCGAGGCCAGACCCTCCCTCCCTTCATTCCTACTGTAGCTGGGAAGTTCTAGAAGTCTTGTGAGCCATTGTCTCCATCATAAGAATGGGAAAAACAAAGCTTAGAGACGGGAAGGTGTTCGAGCAAGACCAAGGGATAGACGGAGGGTGAATTCCGTGCATGCAACGTCCATCCACTTTGCCCCATGGTGTATGCCTTCCTTCCAGCTTGCCTAGCCTCCCCAGCTCGGCAGTGAACTCTGCTCCGCTGAGGACTGCCGTGTTGTCTCCACTTACAGCCGGGGTTCAGACAGCCCAGAGCTGAGCTGAGCACGAAGTCGCTGCTCAATTAACAATTGCTGCTTCTGCCCCAGGAGTGTTTCATGGACCTCTCAGAGGCAACGTCCCGTATGCTAACTTCCGGCAGAGCACTGTGTGTGTGTGTATGTGTGTGTGTGTGTGTGCATGGGCACACATGCATTTGAGAATGCTCCAGCCTGGTTGACATGGGTTTGTCTCCCCCACAAGGCTGGGAGCATGGGCAGATCTGTGGAAGCCAACAGAGGGACACTTCATACACACTGCAGGCAGCATCCTGTGGGTCTCGGCCATGGGGCAGACTCTCTGGCCCGTTGGCTGGAGACTGAGCTGATAATTGACATCAAGAAGGAATTGGCTCTTTTAAGACAAATGCTTCCAGATGCCAGGATCACTGGGTCCATGTTACTGCCCAGATGGGTCTGGGTGGGAGCCAGAAAAGTAACAGCGGTTGATAGAATCAGAGAGGTAGTTAATCATAAAGTAGCCAGCTCGGGCAGATTCCTGGAAGGTCAGGCTTAGTCATGGATGGTCTGACAGTGTAGGGGGTATGCCCGGACCTCGGAGAATTGCAGAGCTTCACCATCTCTCCAGTGGCAGTCGGGCCAGGCTCGGGGTTCTCTGATGCTTGTTACTGCCAGCAGGAACCTGCTCCCAGATAGAGCTCAGCCATGTGGGGTTTGCAGAGCCTCTGACAGAATCAGGTTTTCTATGGCGATTACAATTGACGACCTGTTTCCTGGCCGCTGGGAAGCCTTCATAGGCAGGGACTGTGTTGACATGTCTGTTTCCAGATCCAGCTGGAACCAGTTGAAGCAAATGAAAAGCAGGGAAACTAAGTGGAATTGAACCTCTGGGAACCTCAAATGGGCCTTTTTTGCTTAGAGCGTGATTTGGGGCATTTAAATATTTTAAAGGTTTGGGCAGATGATCTCACATTTGAGGGTGCTCTTCCCAGAGCATCAGGTTAGAAGGGTTGTAAACCAAGTCTGTTGTTTTCAGGCGCAGTTGGTTGTGTGTGCTCTGAGTGGAGCCCCCCAAAATACTGCGAGTGATGAGCTGTCCAGGTGGTCCGTGTCTCTCACCTGGATGACCACAGTAGCCTGGCAAAGGGTTTCTTCTGCTTCGTTCTTGAGACTCCCGGTAGCCAGACTCATGTTTAAGTGGGAGATCAGATTGTATCAGTGCCCTGTGTGAATGACTCCAATGCCTTTCCATTGAAATTAGAAAAGAAATATGAATTCTTTATTGCCTACGAGACCTATGTGATGTGGCCCTGCCTCCTTCTCTGATCTCATCTACTGCCCACTGTGGCACACTGGACTCCTTCCTGTTCCTCAAAATGGGCTGCCTCAGGACATTTGCACTTGGCCTTCTCTGTGCCTGAAGTGCTCTCCCCAGATTTTACCATGACAGTCACCTTCTTGCCATCAGCCATCAGCTTGAGTCTTACCTCTTCAAAGAGGTTACTTAAAGTAGGCACATTCTAGTTGTTTTTTCCCCATTGTTTTATTTTATTTTCCTCAAAACATTGGCCACTTTCTGAAATTATCATTATGATGCTTTCACTTGTTTACAACGTGGCTCCTCTCACTAAAACATTGGCTCCCTGAGAGTAAGGCTTTGTCTGTTTTGTTCATTGCCATATCCCCAGCACCTAAAATGGTTCTTAGCAAAAGTCAGCTCTCCATAAAAATATGATGAGCAGAAGGATGATTGGACAGATGGATGAATGGGTGAGTGGGTGGATGGATGGATGGATGGATGGATGAGTGGGTGGATGGATAGGTGAGTGGGTGAGTGGGTGGATGGATGGATGAGTGGGCAGATGGATAGGTGAATGGTTGGATGGATGGATGGATGGATGGATGAGTGGGCGGATGGATAGGTGAGTGGGTGGATGGATAGGTGAGTGGGTGAGTGGGTGGATGGATGGATAGATGGATGATGAGTGGGTGGATGGATAGGTGAGTGGGTGGATGGGTGGATGGATGGATGGATGGATGGATGAGTGGGTGGATGGATAGGTGAGTGGGTGGATGGATAGGTGAGTGGGTGAGTGGGTGGATGGATGGATGAGTGGGCAGGTGGATAGGTGAATGGGTGGATGGATGGATGGATGAATGATGAGTGGGTGGATGGATAGGTGAGTGGGTGGATGGGTGGATGGATGGATGGATGTATGGATGAGTGGGTGGATGGATAGGTGAGTGGGTGAGTGGGTGGATGGATGGATGGATGGATGAGTGGGCAGGTGGATAGGTGAATGGGTGGATGGATGGATGATGAGTGGGTGGATGGATAGGTGAGTGGGTGGATGGATAGGTGAGTGGGTGGGTGGATGGATGGATGGATGAGTGGGTGGATGGACAGATGGGGGGATGGGTGGATTTATAGGGGCCTTTTGTGACCCAGGAGCAGTTTGGAGTTTCCAGGTGGACATTATTGCAACAGGATTCCTTGAGAGGATCAAATAAATTGGCAAACGATCAAGCCAGAGCCATTTTGTCATTAATGCTTTTCTAATTTAGAGTATCCTTGTTTCTTTAAAGCTTGCCCACACAAAGGACTGGTTGTTGGGAACTCATGAATTATTTTCCTGTGGATCTTTTTTTTCTCTCCTTATATTCAGGGAACAAGCAACTAGAAATGAATTCTGGATGAGCAAACTTTGATAATGAACTTTGTCTTCCCAATGTAACGTTGCAATAGTGACTGCCAATTTTTTTTTAACCAGATAATCTCCTGTTGCTAAGCAGAATGCTCATTTAAAGAAAATATTCTGTTATACAACTAAAAACCAGTGGATGCAACTGGACGCTCACGAGAATGAGTTGGAAATGGCGTATTTCATGATGAGATGTCTCTTATGGCCAAATAAAGACTAAATGTGCTTGTAAATTATTTACTTTAGCAAATTCCAGGCAAGATGCATAGCAGCATATAACAATACTAATGTTTACGGGGGATAATTTCCTTTTTACTAACATTTATTATTCGTTGATAATAAACATAGAAAAGCTTTTTGAGGAACATTTAGAAATGTGTGAAGGAGACTACCATACCCACACTTTAATCCTCCTTCTCTGAGATGACTGTTCTAGTTGACTTCGCTTTCTGTCTGCTTTCTGTTTACATATGTAAACATATATGTGCACTTCACACAGTTTTAATTATCCTCTATAGACACTTTTCATTGCTTTTGTTTTCATTTAAAATGACATCTTGGGGGGCACACAGGGGGCTCCGTCAGTTAAACGTCCGACTCTTGGTTTCAGTTCAGGTCATGATCTCACGGTTGGTGAGTTCAAGCCCTGCCTCAGGCTCTGCACTGACAGCGTAGCACCTGCTTGGGATTCTCTCTCCCCATCTCTGTCTCGGCTCATGCTCTCTCTCTCACTCTCTCTCAAAACAAATAAATAAACTTAAAAAAAAAATAAAATGGCATCTTGTTGACTTTTCCAAATCGTTTAAAGTTTTTGGAAAGCGAAGTAAATCAATAAAATGAGAACTTGCGGAAAACGTTACTCAATTGTTCCATCGTATATAATTGTACAGCTTAGCTTTATTTCGCAAAAATGCCACGTGAGCCATGTACGTAATTGTAAATTTTCTAGGAGCTACAATACACAAGTAAAAAATATATATATATATATATATATATGTATATATATATATATATTTCTGTAACTTAAACCTTTAGTCAGTGTAAACATTATGGAGATACTTCAGTTTTTTGAACTAAGACTTTGAAATCCATGGGTATTTCACATCTATCTCATGTTGGATCAGCCACACTCGAAGCATCCAGTAGCCACATGTGGTCCGTGGCTATCGTATTCACCAGCACAGGCCAGGCCTAGTGAAAATTACAGGTATGAGAGTTTATGAGTGCTAAGAGATATTTTACACTAATTCCCACGTTCCAACTTAAAAGGCCATCTTCCAAGAATAAAAGCAGCCTGAAATTAGAGTTCCAGTTATCTTCTCGCGGGTCTCAAGGTGGTTAATTCAGTGTGATAGCTACAAGATAGAGCCTCAATTCCTCAAAATGCTAAATGAAGTGGAAAGATGTTGAAAACAGTGTTTTTCAAATTATGTATTTGATACCATTTTGCCTCTTTTCAAAGATGATTTCCTAGGCTCTAATAGAAGCTGATGTCTCCTAGTGTATTAAGATCATATTCAATACAAGGCAAATGAATTGAATTAGGTTGGATGGTATTGATTATTATCAGTCCAGCTTCAGTTCTGGGTTCGTGTGCTCTCTTCAGCAGAGTCCTGGGTCCTCCAGGAAAGTTCACTTTTGCCCTTCCTGCCAGCCCTCCCTCATATAGGAGTAGAATGCCCATCATTTGGTATAGTAGTTGAACCTGTGGGCCCAACTGGGACTATACCCTTTGCAGGCTCAATTTTAAAATGTATTCCTGATACAAAGGAATTTGAGCGTCATCCAAATCAAGTGACTTCTTGTGGAAGCAGCATCCTGATTGTGTGTATGAACGAGATCTCCTAAAGTGGGGGGTAACTGGAGAGGGAGGACTCTCCCGCCTGCCTGATTATGGTCTCCGGCCCAGGAGCTCAGAGGACCAGGAGAGACATCCCAGAGCCCATTCCAGAGCTAATGGAATCCTGGTGGTTTATGTCCACCACGGGTCCATGCATACCCTCTCGCTGGCTGCCTTCCGTTGTCATGCTTGGGTCCCGGGGACATAGCAGTGAATCAGATGGTGTGCCGGTCTCAAGGCGATTCTATGAAGAAGATGGACCGCAAAGCCCAAACTACAACTTTTCTCCCGTGATAGAAGATGTGCCTGGAATGCCGTGCAAGGCACATCCAGCAGGGCGTTCAGCCTAGCTTCCAGGGAAACCCTCCAGGATGGCTTCCTGAGGACAGCTGTGTGACTTGAGGCAGCTGCCTCCTCCCCGTGCCTCTGTAGATTGAGTGTAATAAAGGAAGCTGCCTTCTTGGGCTGATGGGGAGAAAATGGGATAATCTCTGTGAAATACCTAACATAGCTTGCAACACAGAGCGATCAGTCACTGAGTGCTGGCCGCCATCACTGTTATCGAGGCTGCTGTTTTATTAGAAGGTGGGCAGGTAGGGAGGGACCACGTGATAGAGCGTAGCCTGTGGGTGACGCGAGATGGCTGTTTGAAGCAGGGGAGAGCTGTGCGCAGAGGTGCAGTTTTGGACGATGGCTCTGGTGTGGGGGCTGCAGAATTGCCTTGTGGGAGGAGCTTTGAGCTGCCACCCAGGTGGGAGTGGCATCTACGGGACCCTGCTTAGAGCTATTTGTATAGCAAGGATGTTGCTTTTATTGGATTGTGAGTTACGACCAATAAAAACCAGCCTTTTTAAAAGATGCATTTATTTTCATTTAATGTTTTCTTTTTATTCGTCCTTTTGTTCTTGTCATCACCACCATTGTCATTGCTGTTCTCGGAGGGTGTATCCTAGAGGGTCAACGGCGTGGGACAGGTGGGTGCACCCACAGTTCTGCCCACTGGGTGGGAGATGGCGGGGTGTGTCTGGGTGGCCATGGGGGGCAGGAGAGTGGGGAACAAACCCCAAGGGACGCTATAAAGTAGCCCTGACTCCCACCCCATAGAGGTCCCAGCAGCTCTGCCCCTATGGTGGCTCCATATTTACACAGCCTCCTCCTTCTCTTTTATCTCAGTCATCAAAAGTTTAAGGAGATTTAAAAACCACTGGGGTGTTATGCATAAAATACAACCTCAGGTCACTGATGGAATTCATGCCCAGGTTCCGGGGAGGCAGGGCTGGGGCCCACGCCTCCGGGGTGTCTGGGCTGCCACTGTCCCCATTTGTCTTCTTGATTGTAAAAATTAAACACATGCACAGGAGGGCTTGGGAGGCAGAGTTATGGGGGATATAAAGTGCTTGACAGCATATAAACTTGGCCGTCCCGCAGCGGAGCACCCAATCACAGTGGTGCTGAGAGGGGCAAGAGGGGCTCCCGAACACGGGGGTGCAACAGGCAATCGCAAAGGGAAAAGGAGGCAGAGAAGGTCTGCTGGCTGGGGTGGGGTCCGCTTACAGCCCCAGAGCTCCCCCGTGGGCGGACGTCCTGCCTCCCTGGACCTCTTTCCACCCACGGCTGAGTGCTCCCCTTACCGGAGGTAGCAGAGAAGGGAGCCGAAACCACCCGAACAGCTGTAGGGTGATGAGGGTGAGACAGGGGTTCCAATGCAAAAGACAGAGGTGGGGGACACCCAGAACGAATGTGGGCGGCAGCCTATGTTTGCTTTGCTGAGCGCAGCCCCTGTAGGTTTCAGAGGAGACGTGGAGAACGTTGCCAACCTGACGGTGAAACCTAGAGCTGTGGATACTTGGAGAGGAGAGCCAAAAATTGCATCTAGGAAAAGCAGGAAGTCCGAGCCACTGGGGTTTTTCCCTGCCGGTGGCGGGAGGGGGTGGGTGGGAGGGCAGGATGGGAAGTCCCAGGGACTGCAGGGACGTCCAGAAGGTCTGATTGGAAGTCTTGTGCAAGGGCTTGGGGCATTGTCTGCTAGGGCTCCTTCCCACTCCGTCCCATCCTGAGGCACTTGCCAGAGCTTCTCGCTGCCAGGACATCTGGGGAACAGGAGGCACAGGATCCCCTAGTGCCTCTTGGAGAAACATATGTGGTCAGAGGCTGCTGGTGGGGCCCCTTGGTCAGTGTGTGTGTGTGTGTGTGTGAGAGAGAGAGAGAGAGACAGAGAGAGAGAGACAGAGAGAGACAGAAAGACAGAGAGAGCCAGGAAAAACAGAAGGAGAGTAGGGAGACTCTGCAAAGGCCAGAAGGACAACTATGTACTTATTCACCATTTCCGGCTCTCCGAATTTCTAGAACACCTCCTGTGCTCCTGTACCGGGCACACCAGACTCCGTCCCAGCTTCACGGGACGCACGGAGGGACGTTAACCAAGCGATCACACAATTCTTCAATTTACAATCTAGGCAGAGAGAAATTCCGTGCGGTGGGAAATGTGCACCGCTGGCCTCTGCTGGTCTTCTTTGTTTTGAAACGTGTCTGTGCACCTTGCAAGGGGGCCCATCGATTCCGTGGTGTGAAAGCCAAGGGAGAAAGCCTTTGGTATCGCGGATTGTTTATTCCTTTGGGGATTGAGAGCTGGTGCTGACTAAGGCCCAAGCACCAGTGGACGCCTTGAATTCCAGCCTTCCTGCTGCCTCCGCCTACAGGACGCTGGGAGCCCCTTTGGCAGATATTTATCGCAGCGGAATATTCTACCGAGCAGGGCCCCCCGCTCCACAAACGGAGCGCACCTGCGTAACTAACACCTAGATTAAGAGCCGGAATGCCAGAAAACCCCGTCACGCCTCGCCTGCCAGCAGCCCGCAAGGGTCTTCCCTTCCTCCTGGTGCACGTACGCCATGGGTCAGCCTTGCTCACTCGGGCTTCACCGGACTCACTCGACATGTGATCTGTCGTCCTCCCTGTTGTCGCGTGGGCTTTGCTGGTGTCCGGAGGGTCTTTCTGTTACGTCTGACCAAACCAGGACGGGTGGAGATGGCCTCGACATCTACGGCCCTGACAGTCAGCAACGGGCGCGCCATCTGCCCTCAGTGCCACACCCTGGGGTCCCGCCACCATCCAGGAGCACACGTCCCCTTGGGGAGACCTGAAAGGGGCATCCTTTTGTACAGAGAGGCTTTCCCTTCTGTTGATGTTTCCCACCGGCTCTCACTGCAGAGGAAGTACAGTTAGGAGCTGGACTCTGGGGCCAGACGGCCTGGGAACGTGTTGCTGTGCGACCTTTGGTCATTTCTCAAGTTCTCTGCGCCCCCGTCTCTTTACCTCTCAAGCGGGCTTGATAATAAATAATAGCTCTGACTTTCTATGGTTGCAGGGAGGGGCTGCAACCCTGCTGTGAAAGGCTGACAGGGTGAGCTGGTGCCATTTTTGGATCACCGCCCCCTTGGGGAGGTGGACCAGGGGTTTGTATTCTTTCTTTTGTGGGCAGAGGAAACAGAAACCTAGAGATAAGAGCGCCGCTTAAGGATTCTTCTACTGAGTCCTTCCTACGTTGGGCCTTCAGGTGTCAGGGGGAGAAATGCAGATGAAATCCTTATGAAAACATGATCAAGGGACACTGGTGTCCTTTGTCCCGTGCCGCCCCTGTGGCCATCCCCAAGGAGCAGATACCCAGGGGCGTTGGCCTTGTTATTCTCACTCGATTCCGTTTCTGAGGTCAGATGACTGAGTTCCTGGAAGATGATGTCGCTGCCATGGGGCCCGCTGTGTCTAGAACCTGGGTGTTCTCACCCCAGGCCCACCTGCCCCTGCTCCTTTTTTGCTGTTACTTCTCCGGTCTGCGGTTGAGGGGACTTAAGAACTATTCGCTACGACATCAGTCCCCTGAAACTTCTAGCCTGAAGCTTGGCATAGTTTAGGGCTGTGCTCTAACACCCGGCTTCTCGGCAGCTCTCAGATTTTCTCACTCTTGCCGGGGGACTCTGCTGAGCCGCTCCTGACACGGCTACGTTTTGAATGGAATATTTCAGTAATGCTCTTGAAAGAGAAACAAACAGACAAATAATGAATAACCGTTCACGTGGACAACAGATAAGCAAACACAACACTTGGGCGACGCGTCTCTAGTTAAGGTTGCTCTAGTTTAATTGTTTATGTTTTGAGCTTCCTGGCAGCCAGAGCGAAAGAAGGCTGGATGACAGCAAGAAGCACGGCCCTCTTCTGGGGCTCGTTGAACACAATGGGATTATTCTTGTGTGGTTGTCTTTGCCCCGGGCCCTTGTAAAACTTAACTGGGGGTGACGACTTGGCTCCTGGAAGTCTCTCCGTTAAGGACCGGGAGCCAATGGGTGTGGGGAGCGGTGTGGTAGAAGGGGAGACCTCACCTGCAGGGGGAGCAGGCACAGGCATGGCGGGGTGCGCCTGCGGTGGCTGTCTTCCCTCCTGGTCACGGTATCCGAAACCAGGTGTCCTGAGCTGGAGAGATGATCCGGATCACCGGGGAAGGCTGTTTCTAAAACATACACACCCCTTGGCTCCACTCCAGGGGTCCTGATTTTGACCCTGGAGCCGGAAGGTTTAGAGGGTCAAGTTTCCAGAACTATGCGTTTATATATACTCCTTCCAGGTAGTAGAGCAGGTGGGGAAGCTCCACTCAGAGTGTCCAGCGACCTGCCTGAGCTGCTCTCAGGTTGGAAGGACGAGGGCAGGAGATAAGCCTAACCGTCTCAGCTCCCCATCTCCGCGGGGAGGACCCAGTGAAGGGGGTCCCCCCTGGAGAGCAGGTGGAAGAGGGGAGGGTTGCTCGGAAGGGAGGTGGTCGTTGGAAGGGGGGTGCTCCCTGCCCCATGAGGACAGAGGTTTCTTTTGAAAGTTTGGGTTCTCATTTATAAAGAGTTCACTTCACCAGCAGTCCGAGGTGCCGTGGTAGGTGTGGCTTAAAGGGAGCCAGACAATGTTCTCTTTATGTCTTAGCTTCCAGAATCCTCACGAAAGCCTATGAGGTACACATACCTGTGAGGTATACCCACTTTATGGAAGAGGAAACCAAAGCAGAGAAGTTGAACTTAGTTGATCAGGACCAAGTAGCTGCGGGGGTGATATAATCGGGATTTGAACCCAGGCTCTAGCAGGTCCTCCAACACTCCTCTGTGCCCACCCGAGTTGGAGGGAGCAGGTTGCCCACTAGGTGAGGCTCATGTTTTCCTAATTTGATTTTCTACCTTGACCACAAACAGTTGCAATGTTTATGCTGCCCCAGGTCAAATAGTTCCAGAATGTATGTTTTTATAGTTTCCGTGGCTGGTTTCGTGTATTTGCAAGCTTCATTTCCTATTATGTTTCTGAATGGTACGAATGATATTTTTTTTATCTTTTGGTGGCCTCGGGCTGTGGTATCGGAACGTAGGGCAATCTCGTAAAGCAAAGTGAGATGCTTCCTTCTATCCAAGCGCCCTCCCTGCCCTACTCTCCGTTATGCTTGGGATGGCCACTCATACTTTAGTATGAATTAGAAGACAATAGGGCTGGGCGTCCTGCTGGTAAAGGGCTAGTGCCTGTGGAAGGAGCTCTGAGGGTGGAATAGTGTATGTGGGAACCACAGCGATCATGGGTTTCTCTTTCGTAGTCTGAGAATTGTCCTACTTGCCTGCTGCTAGAGGCCTCTCCAAATGCCCCATCTGGAGGCAATGCCTACTCCCGACATACGCACCGAGACACAGACTTGCCAACCCTCTAGCCAAGCCCCTGGCTCGGATGATGCTTTTCTCTAGCAAGTAGGAGAAAGAGACCGTGGTTGCTATTTCCTGGGTGGAGGTGGGGTAGGAACTTTGCTCGAGAAAAAGACAATGAAGCATGTCTCCCTACAGAAGACAGCAAGATTGCCTTGGTTGTTGCAAATGCCGTTTTTCTTACCCATCGGGTGGTGCGATGGGGGAGGCCAGGGAAGGGCGAGCTGTATTTTTATTTTTATGTTCATTTAATTCTGGAACAGAAAGCGGGCCAGACCGGGGACCGGATCCTTGTCCCTCGTCTCGTGCATGAGAAGGACACGCATACATCATGGAGGAAGGCGTGTGAGCAGGTCATCTGTCTTGGGGGGACTGATTGTCCACGTGGCCAGGAAAAGGTCAGGAACCTGTGGGTATTAATTAATCCAGCCGGCCACACAGCCTTCCATGTTTATTAGGGAAGGCCATGGCATTTGGCTGGAATGATGGGTTTTAAAGATTGGTGTTTTATTAAGAGGACAACATCTGCTTACTGTTTGGTGAGAATTCAGGGTCCCTTTGTAAGGCTGTGGGAGCAGGTGCGGTGGGTAACACAGGTTAACACTCCCTCTGTCGCTTGCTTGTCTTATTCCTGTCAAAACCCGTCCTCTGGCCCCACCCATATCCAGCTCCCCAAAGAGACGGCCCCCTGCCCCTTTCTTGGGGGCGCCCGGGTTGCCCTCCCAGCTAGGGCAGCACAGCCTCTCTTGCTAAATTCAATGACTTTAGCAGGTTTGGACCAGCCATTAGGTGTGACCAGTGTGTGTGTGTCGGGGGGGTGCCGATAGACCTCAGGCCCTCATGAAGGAAGGGCTGTCCTTGTCCAGCAATGGCTCAGGGCACAGGGGACCCACAGACCCTCAGCTCTGGAGCCCAGGGCCACCCCTCCCAACAAATGCTCAGACTCCCAGGAGCTTCCTCTCTGCCTCGGCGCTTAGCCTCGTTCCGACCTCTCCACCCCAGCTCCGCCGTCTACGGAAGAGTTAACTCCGTTCCTTGCGCCTCACCCTCTCTGACACAGGCCGCTGCTGTGCCCAGAATGGACACCTGCAAAGATTTGTGTGTGTCTTGAAGGGTTGGGCTGAGTAGGATTTAGACTGCAGGAACACAGATGATGTCACACGCCGCGTTGTGTATCCGTCTCGTAAAAGCTCTCAGCTGTTGCCACAGCTCCAGGTGTCTCCAGCCTCGCTCTACAAGCTCCTTGGAGCCTCCGTGGTCTCCCCAGAAGCGGGAGCCCCGAGGGGCGCACATGCTGTGGGGCCATCGCAAGGTGATTTTTAAGTAACGTAGAGAAAAACATCCTTTATGGAAGTAGAGGCACCGGGGTGGCTCAGTCGGTTGAAGAGTCTGACCCTTGATTATGGCTCAGGTCGTGATCTCCCGGTTCACGAGCTCGGGCTCTGGGCCAACAGCTCAGAACCTGCCTGGGATTCTCTCTCTCCCCCCCTCTCTCTGCCCCTCCTCCACTGTGCGCACGTGTGCACGCACTCTCTCTCTCTGAAAATAAATAAACTTAAAAAAAAAAAACAACAAGGATTCTCTCTGTCTCCCCCTGTGCCTCTCCCCTGCTCACACTCTCTCTAAAATAAAACATCAAAAAATAAAAAAAATAAATAGCTCTACATGTCTCTCCGTGGCAAATAATGCTCATTTTACTCTGATGGTGGCCATTTAAATTTCCTTAAAAAAAAAAAAAAAGGAAGTGAGTCATTTTAAAGGAGAAGCGTTATGTGGAAGGCAGATTGAATGGGCTGGTGGGGGTGCGATGGCCGTGGAGGGTGAGATGTGCAGGGATCCCCTTGAGGTGCCCTCTTGGTAGAGCTGGCCGCTCTGGGTCCAATAAGAAGCGTTACTATACCGTTGTTATTTACATTAGTATTTATGAAAAGACAGTTTGCACGCACGAGGCGGGCTCCCACGCTGGGCCACGCCCTTGCTAGGCCCTAAGCAGACTTATGCTCCAAATCATCCCCGAGCTGGTGGGAGACAAGCATTACCCACATCTTAAAAACAAGGCCTTCGGAGAGAAAGAGTTAGGGAGCCTCACGCTCCCTGCACCAAGGTGGCAGGCAACAAACAATGAAAAGACAAATATCCTCTAAATATTTCTACAGAATTAATTAGATTTGCATTTCAAAATTCTGGCTCAGCCCTGAATTTAGCTGTCTCCTGTTCTTATGGCGCTTATAGAGAGAATAAAAATATCTGTCCAGCAAAGTATCTTTAGCCCACGCCCTGCTTTCTAGCATTCTAACGGCAGAGCCGTTGAGGAACACGGCCTTTATGGGAAAATGTTAGAGGAAAAGACACCAGCTGATGATGGTTTTCTCTGGGCTCTCAGGCCACGAGCGCGTTTCCTTTTTCCTTTTTCTCTTTCCTCTTTCTGAAGGCTCTCTACTGTCTCATGCCCGAGCTCTACAGTCCTCGTGTTGAAATCAGTAAACATGGATGGAAATTTCAGCCTGGACCCCCAGACTACAGATTTGCCGAGACTTTCTTGGGGTCTGAGAAGCCGCAGTTACCTTCCTCGGAACACCAAGGCATTATTGGCCTTTTCATTCTGTGCCTTTTCGTTCCGCTGGGGCCTTCGCCTGGACGAAGGGGTAGCACCCAGCTGCGCCAGTGGACCCACTGGCTAGCGGAGGTGTGCTCCCACTGCCCCCCACGTGTGGAGAGAGCAAAAGCCACTTCCGCTCAAGAAGGCGCTTTGCACGGCATGCGTCTACCGTGGCGTGTTGTTCGCCTTCGCGGGGAAGGGAATTCCGACCCGAGCTACAACCCAGCGTTACGTAGAGTAAAATAGGCCAGCCGCAAACAGACCAATACCGTACGATTCCAACCGTAGAAAGTCGAATCAGTAGGTGGAAGGTAGAGTGGTGGTGGCCAGGGGCTCGGGTGGGGGGAGGTGGGGAGGTAGCGTTTAACGGGGACGGAGTTTGCATTTTGCAGGGTGAGGAGAGTTCTGGAGACGGATGGCGGTGAAGGGTGCACAACGGTGTGGATGTATTCACTGCCACTGAGCTGCACACTCCAAAAGGCGTAAGATGGTAAATTTCGTGTTACATGTATTTCGCCACAATTAAACATAAATGTACCCATATGTCCGTAAATGCGAATGTGTATGCATTATTAAATGTAATATGAAAAAGATCCTGAATTTGGAAAAGTAAAGAATATACTTGTCGAAGGCTCGGGAGTCCTTAATTTTATTAAATCCCAGGCTTTGAACACAGACCTTTTGAACGTTCTGTGACATGAAATGGAGCACACCGAGCCATCCTGCCCCATGTGGAAGCCTCTAAGGAAAGGCACCTGTTCAATCTCGAGACCCGTGAGCTGGATTAGCCGCCTTCTTCGCCGAGCACCTCTTGTACTTGAAAGAACAACCGATAGACAAACTATGGTTCTTCAAACTTGACTATTTGGCAGACATTTTCTGGAAAATGAACAAATGAATCCTGTCACTTCCAGGAAAATAACTGACAGTATTTGTTGCCAGTGATAAAAATTCAAGCTTTCAAGAATTTTGAAAATCTTGTATCAGCCACCGTGAGCTTGACAGCTTTCCAATACTTAAAGAGATACTAATGAACGTGATTTTTTTTAATACTGTATAATAAATCGTGTCAGGGTTGAAAGCTCTGCATATCTCACTGGACCAATATGTTTCAAGCGACCGAGGCTTGTTGTTACGAAACTGTGCAAGGGTGAACGGTTCAAATAACAAGATAACTCCGTGGGTCTGAATGTCACACAATACAAAAAGTTCACATATTTTCTGATTCCACGTTGCAACTAACCTTTAAGAAACCACCAGTTACCGCGTTTTGGTGTAGTATTAAAGAAGATTACCCACAATTATCCCAAAGGGGTGTTAGCACACACCTCCCTTTTCCAACCGCAGAGCTGTGTGAGATCAGATTTTCTTCGTGGATTTGAGCAAAAACAACATATTGCAACAGACTGCATGTGGAAGCAGGCATGGGAATCCAGCTGTCTTTTATTAAGCCAATCACAAAAGATGCTTGCAAAAATGTACAATGACGCCACTCTTGTCACTAATTCTTTGAACATATTGTTATTTTTCTCATGAAAACATTCTAGATGTGTTTGTATATAACGGGCCTACTGTTCTTTTTAAATAGATTATTAAGTGAATCTATTAACCTTTCCTTAGTTTTGATTTCTGATGGTCCACCTAAGCAGAAGCACTGAGGGGTCCTCAAGAACTTCCAGAATATTTACATTCCTAAGAGTCTGAGACCACAATGTCTGAGACTCGCTGGTCTAGACTGGCCATTCTCAACCCTGCCTGGGCTCAGGTTTGGGCATTTTGCAAAGCTTCCGTCAAGACTGGGCTCGGCCTTGGGCATTTTGCAAAGCTTCCGTGAAGACTGTGTTGGGCATTCAAGGCTTACCATTAGGTCTAGAGGTTATGCCATGT